>NC_142929.1:101104950-101117450 GCF_046866305.1 Octopus bimaculoides
GGGCTTAACAATGAATTTTAAAGAAAGCTATTCTAGGAAACAAAATCCATTATGTAAATATATCAACAAATTTAGTAAAGATAAGATTAAAATTTGATCAGGAATTTGGGAAGAAAAATTGTCAAAGGCTACAGATTGCAAGATAGTAAACAGTGTCATATAAATAGAACACACCAGCAAACATGCCTCAGAAAATTGCTGTTTATCAACGACATTGTATCTGTTACAGGAGGGATGAATAGAAAAATCTCCTAAATGTCAAGCTTCAAGAATGAAATGCCCTTGAAATTGGAAACAATCTAGGATGTAAAGAACAGAGAAGAAGGAGAGAGAGGAGGTGGAAGAGATAAAGAAAAAGAGGAGAAATGTGAATGGCAAACTTGGAAAAAATACCCAGAGTAAAAACTGAGGCTGAAGATTCTAATTTCTCAGTAGAAAAATAAAAGAGAGAAAACAAACTTCAAACAGTATGAAGAGTTGCTAATTAATTATGCTCATTGTAAAAATTCTTTGAAATTATTTGTAGTAATTGTTGTGCAGCTGCATAGGAAATGCATCACATAGCAGCAAAATCAAAAATTTCTTTTCCCCTTTCCACCACCCCACACCCTTATAAAAAGGAAAAAAGAAAAAAAAAAACAGATTTTTACATTTAATTTCTTTAAAAAATATAATTGGCTAATTTGGGAGCTTTAGAAAAAATATAAATAAAAGTATCTTTAAACGAAAGCAAATATTTTTCCATGATTGAGACTTACAAACATAAGCATCCCACTTGTACCCACCCTGTATATTTTTGGTAGAGTATCTAGGTAAATCGTCTAATGTGAGGTCTTCCCTTTTTTAAGACAGTGAAGTGTGATCTGAGGGAGATCTGACTGCTATTTCTACCAAGGTTGAATAATCAGATAAGGGCTTCCTCACTGGCTTGCATCCATCCATCATCTTCTCTACCCTCTATGCACGGAGAGGGTCATGGGAGTAGAGTGCTCAGGTCCCTCTTCAATAGGGTCCTATCAGAAACAACCATCATTACACTTCCCAGCTGGATTCTCAAGCATGACCAATAGAGACTATGGATATTATCCAACCATCTCATTCCTAGTTTACCTCCTAGGTCTCCTCCCAGTTATATTAATGTGATGTGAAATTATTGGAAAGAAAATTAATTTTCAATAACTAGTTGGTAAACTCTCAATGTTTCTGCCATATTAAGTTATAAATGGAGAGGAACACGCAAATAATTTCACTGTAACATGTGTGGATGATGTGAGGAACTTGTGAAAGGAGAGAAATAATTGGACAACTAATGTTTGTTGATAGTCTATTTCTCAAACTAACAATATATAGTGAGTGTGTTGTAGCCAGTTTTACTTAATAGATAAAGTAGGAAAATCAATTAATAGTAAGGAAAAATAGAAAGAATATATGAACAAAGAGATCTCTGAAGCTAGAGAAAAAGTTTGTTAAAAAGAACAAATGAGCTTTTTAATATCAAACTCAATTTTACTGGATTAAAGAAAATATATGGTAAACAATGTAAAAATAATTGAATGGATTTGAAATTGTATTTTTAAGCTGAACTAATGAGAGAAAATTCAGGAAAATGGTATCCACTATTGTTTTCATATATAATAAAATCAAGAAGGCTAACAAATTCCCCATTTTTAAACCTGTTATTAGTTTCATTGCTGAACCTATCTCAAAAGTCTATAAACCTTTAGAGAAATAACATTTATAGAGTACTTTTTAATTAATTCTTCCTATACAAACTCTTTCTACACTAAGATTTTCCTATAAAACAGCAACATTCAATATTTTTAAACTTATACCAATCCAGTTATTCTTTCAAATGTATATCACACCAACTACTAATTTCATTTTTTTTTTTTAATAATATTCCATTCATAGTAATTGATTATAACTAGTTCTGACTTATTTTCATCTGAAACAGTCTTATTTCTGGTACAAATATTTCATGCTTTGTGCTCTCAGAACTCATTAATATAAAAAGTTCTTTGAAGTTTATATAGTCTGAACAGAATTCAAATTAAAGGAAAACCTGAAAGACAGAAACAATGGCAATATTAGTTCAAAGTTATTGTATTGATATACACATGCAGACACACTTAAATGGCAATACAAAATTGAGAGAAAGAAGTAAAAAAAAAAAAAAAACATTTTAAAAATAAATAAAAAGTTACAAAATGAAGCAGTGTTGTAGACTAACATACCGATTGTAACCTGCGCAAACTACTGGAGGTTGATTGTGAGGAGTAGGAACCGGTAGGACTGGGGCTGCGGTAGCTTGACTGTAAAAACACAAACAGGCAACAAAAAAACATAAAAAAGCATGCATTAAAAAATATGGTGTAAAAGTGTACGAAAGAGTAATGGCCCACCAAAGTGCTTGGTTCCTTGTTTGATAGTGATTTGCTCATAGCTGTGTGGATAAAGTGCAGACACTGAAAGTCAGCAAGTCTTTAACATTTAACACTGAACAGATGAAATACTGTGTTTTGTAATCTTGTTTTAAATATCTAATTAGGAGTGCTTGACCAAAATTAAATATGTAGCAACTAAAATGTAAGCTTTTGAGAAGGACTTATATGGAAAATATTGTACACGTGTAGTTGTGACCACCATTCAAAATGGTGTTAGAGAAGAAGGTAGAACATTGTTCTTAATCATATCTTAAGGATATAAAATTCTTCTAATCTTCTCAGCAAATATTTTATTGAGAAGGTGCTATAAAAAGGAGTAGAGAATGTTGTCATAGAATTGCTGTTCTCTTTGAAGATATTGTCCAAAGAAGAATCTGAAAATGTGATAGAAAAGTTTAAAATCTATTTTCTTTTTTCTCTCAAGAAATATGAGAATACAACTTATGTTTCTTGTAGAATCTTCTAATACAATAGTGTACAAATGTCTGATAAGGAACTGTTTATATTTTATAACTGTATTTTCACTAAATGATGATTCTACCTCATGTTTTTGGTGGAATTTGTCAATATTTAGCAGAGTTCAAGCTGATAGCTAGTCCTTCTAACATTTTCTGAATAAATTGTTTGAGTATCAGACTAGACTGAATAACTGAATTGCAATTAGGCAGCTTCCAGTTTGGTGATTAAATCCTTACAAGGTTAGACTTCTGTCATCTTTCAAGGAGATTATAAAATAAGTACCAGTAATATAGCAGGGAGAAGTAGACATCCTAATTATGCCTAGTAAAAGCAAAAACTAAGGAATGTTCATATGTTATGAGGAAAGTTCCCTCATAAATCTTATTCTTTTTGCTTATTTAACTCCAGCCAAGTCAGATAAACATTATTCTTCGAGAAATCTAATATTTACAGTTACAGCTGCATCTAATAAACTATGTTTGCAGGATCACTTGAGTATTAAATGAACAGGTTCCATGTTCATTTGTTCTCTGATAACCAGAACAAGAAGACAGAAAGACCACCCAAAACATGAATAGCAGAAAGGAACATATCATGACTCAGAAAATACATTAAACATGTGTTTTCAGAGCAATACTGCAAGATGTCTAGAAATTTACTTATTATTTTAAAGAAGTGAGAACTTACACTACTGAAGATGTGAAGTATAGATGATTCATTCAACCCCAATATACTGCTTCTTATAGTTTCACAAAAGGTTTTCTATGCTAATATGATTAAAGCAGTTTTAGGTGGTTGTGTGAAGAGGCTTGGTGCCTCTTGACCATCAAGTAGGTGTGCAACTTGATATTTTGATGAGATGCTCTCTAATGCAGCAATCCAAGAATCATAGTTTCTTCTTCCCTTTTTACTGTCCTTCATCTGACCTGCAAACCCTGTGTGGTCTTAGCAGGGCTATCCTATCTCTTTTGACAAAACTGTTTATAGTTTAAACAAAAATGAGCTAAGAGAAATAACTCAAAGTAACCTGTAGCATGTATATGAACAACACAAATACAGGTGTACTAAATACCATACAATACAAATTCTTGATTTATAAAAGCTATCACCACCTCTAGGTGATGTGTCACAATTATCAAATGGCAACTGACAGCTCCATGTGAGAAAGAAGGACAATCTCAGGAATCAAGAATTCTCCAAAGTTAGTATACCATTAAGGTAAAAGAAGGCTTATTGTCTGGAGATATGAAGGCAACAGGGGACATGTTTCTATTGCAAAAGGTGTTATCAACATGACATTTGTCCTCATTTATCTCTAGCAGCCAAGGGACTTATACAAAAAGGATTAGAATACATTTATGGCCTATGTAATTTGCATAATTTAAACAAAAATGAGCTAAGAGAAATAACTGAGAGTGACCAGTGTCATGTATATGAATAACATAGACAAATACAGGTATATCAAATACCATACAATATAACTTCTTGATTTATTAAAGCTACCTCTGCCTCTAGGGGGATGTGTGATTACTGGTTCTTTTCATATTAATCTTCAATAAGATGAAGAAGAAAATTAGCTCTGCAGGATTTAAGCTCTGTTATGATAAAGTGGAAGTGTATCCATCATCATCATCAACACCACCTTCCTAGTCTGCTAGTTTCTTCTAAATAAATATTATTTGACAAAATAACCAACTTAGCAAAATCAAAGTACTTTCAGTAGCCATGGTGGAAACAAAACAAAAAAAAAAAGTGCAGTGAAAATAAACCAAGGATATAAATCAAATACACAACACCAAGAACAACAATTAAAGATTGGCAACAAATAAACACAATTAAAGATTGCAACAATAATAACATTAAACAGGTAATCAAAATTATCAAATTAGATGGATTTAATGTTAATTCAAGAAATTAACTTCAAGGACAGGAAGGCAAAATGGGAAGGAAGTTAGCGAAGTGTGGTGATATATAACAGATTTTATACAGTAAATATATTTACATAGAAGATATATATCCAGAATCTTACCTCCTACTCTCTCTCTCTCTCTCTCTCTCTCTCTCTCTCTTTCTTTGTCTTTTCTTTTACAAACACTGTATGCACACAGAGGCTTATAAAATGTATGTACACCGGATCTCTCATGCAAATGTACAGAAATGTATACAAACACATAAAAACGTTTACTTCTGAACCCAGCTGTCTCAATCACACACAAATATAACTGGAACATCTGTAACCTTGATCTCTCTCTCTCTCTCTCTCTCTCTCTCTCTCTCTTTACAATGTGTGTGTGTGTGTGTGTGTGTGTGTGTGTGTGTGTGTGTGTGTGCGTGTGTGTGTGTGTGTGTGTGTGTGTGTGTGGGCACGCGCATGCACACACACTTGTGTGTCTGCATATGCCAACCAAATACAGGTGCACAAAATCTAATGTCTGAAGACATCTTAAAATCATAGAATCAGTAAATATGTCAACTGTAAGAAATAAGAGCAATACATTAACTAAAAATTCACTCCAGCCAAATTCAGTAGTCATTTTCTGTCACATGATTCACACTGCACTAATGAAAAGAATTAATTGTATTTATTACAAGTTAATCTATGCTCAATGAAAGGTATTTCAGCTGTCACCATCTCACCATTTTAAAACTAGAGTGTAATTTGAGGGAGATAAAGTAGTTATTTCTGGTAGGTCTAAGGGTGACATACAGGCTACTTTATCAATTCATAATATTCAGTACATTAGACATGTGTTTCAACATGACACCACTGTAACATATTTCTCAAATGTTGTAGTATAATAGGTTATATTTAATTTATTTAATGCTAAAGACTACTACCAAGATACACCAAAATTTTGAAGATTTATATAACAAACAATAATAAAGAAATTTCTGTAAACCCCATATTTTTTCTGAATATAGGCTCGTATAACATCAATGGTGATGTTAAGACAGAAAATCTAAGGTAGAAGAGCATGTCCTACAGTGTTTCTAGGCCCTCTTAAGCTGAGAGGGAAGAGTCATAGAAGTAATTATTTGAGGTTAATGTACTACTTAATGTTTGGGTTCAACTGAGATAGGGTGGTGGTTGGGGGATGGGAAATGAGTATGAGAATACTAGAATTAGGCAAAGTGTTTGGTATGAGGCTGAAGAAAAGGAAACAGCAATGAAGCATAAGAAGAATTTCAAACTTTAGTTGTTATTTCTAGCTTCTTAGAATCTAACAGCTGAGAAATAATTTTCTCCTGGATAGAATGTCAGTCTACCACAGGTAAAAACAAAATCCAGATGATCTGCTACTTATTTTAACAACTAGATGGATTGAAACAATGTAAAATAAAGTGCTTTACCCACAAATACAAGATACCAGCAGGGGCATTTGAACTCATACTCTACAACAATGGTTCCTGAAGTGAGCAGTATTGCCCCCTTGGTGACAGTGGAAAGACCCGGGGGGGGGGGGTATTTAAGAAAAATGGGGCGATAATGGGCTGACCAAAATGAGGCAATGGATGTAAAAAAGACAAAGAAAATAAAGGGGCTAATTAGGTTAAGATTTATTTGTGAAATACTGTTGCTTTGAATTTGCTGCAGAAAATTCTGTCTGTGATGGTGAGTGGTGGGGTGGGCACTAGGAATGTGGCCTTAGAATCAAGGGGGTGGCAGCCTGATAAAGTTTGGGAACCACTGCTCTATAAGCAGACAGTCTTTATTCAAGCTTTTCTATGAATTTAGGTAAGAGATGTGTTGAACTGAATTCAAGCTTTAGAAGAGACAAGAGACAGACAGTTCAATGAGGGGATAAATGATTGCAAAATTGGTGAATGAAGGCTTTTCTACCTAGTAGCTAGTTATTTCAAGTGATATAGTTGAAAATGTGGGAGGAGATGAGTGGGCAAACCACAGCCCCAGGTATAGAGCTTGCTTACACATTTTTAAATGCTAACAGCTATTTGAAACAGAAATATTTCCTAGGCATGGAGAAGAAACATGCATGTGTGATGCCTTCATAGATATATGAAGTCATAAGAAATACATATATATATATATATATATATATATATATATATATATATATATATATATCATCATCATCATCGTTTAACGTCTGCCTTCCATGCTAGCATGGGTTGGACGATTTGACTGCGGACTGGCGAACCAGATGGCTACACCAGGCTCCAATATATATATATATATATATATATATATATATATATAAACATATATATATATTTATGATGCTTTCTGTTTTATATTCACATGAGTGTAAAGGGAACAGAATAAATTTTATACGGTGTGGTGTGTTCCCTTGAGATAATATGGTCTGTTTACATGATGATAAGTTGATAATAACAGGAAGTATTAACAGTTTCTAGTCTACAATAAAACATCAATGATACAGATGAACACACTTATTGGAGTTGGCTGTTCAAGCATGGAATTGCTATCACAGTAGTGTAATAGCTGTTCTCTAAGTGATTTATTTGGGTCAAAGTTTATAGAGATGGGCTTTTGAAATTACTTTTAAGATTTGTCTGTCTATTACACACGTACACACACACATATACACGTGTGTATGTGTGTGTGTGTGTGTGCACGCGCACATGCACACATACAAAGTAGTAAAAACAGTATCACCATTTGTATTCATATGACAGCTTTTCCATACTTGCTTTGGTTTGACAGGTTTTCTCTATCACAGAATCCTGCCACTTGTTATGATTCTTTGTCATTTACTCCATAAGGTTCAATCTCATGAGATCAGTTTTCCCCTTTTCTACCTATGTTTTCCTTGGTCTTCTTCTTCTGCAGGTTCCTTCCATTTGGATCACTCAGCACTTCTTACTCAACTACTGTCTACCATATGCTTGTGTTAGTGTTCTGATATATGACCTTTAGCAAATGACAAGACTGGCTTTTGAAAGTGTAAATGTGACCGCAGTCAGTGCATGTGAAATTATCTCCTGATCTTCTACCATAGACTTTCAACTGCCTGCAGGTTTCAGGTATTACATTTCACTATTTGACAGACAATCGAATCTTGTATTTTTTTCTCAAAATACATGCTGATCTTAATTACAGACTACCATTCACTTCTCTTCAATGGTTCAAGGACATAAGGTTATCTTTTGTGATGCTGTGAAAACTCTCTTTTAGGGTTTGTGCTGGGGACACTGACCAACTAATTTGCCATAAAGTAATTACTTTGGAAGTCTGAAATTATCCAGATGGATGGCAGGAACAATCCTTTACATATGTTATTTGATAAGCCAGCTTCCACATGTATACACACACACACACACACACACACATATGTACACACTCAAAGACACACACATAAGGCAGTGAACTGACAGAATCGTTGACACATCATACAAAACATTAGCTGCATTTCTTCCAATTCTTTATGTACTGAGCTCAAATCCCACCAGGGTCCTTTGTCTTCCGTCCGTTTGGGGTCAGTAAAATAAAGTACCAGTTTAGCATTGGGTCAGTGTAACCAACTTACTCCTTTCCCCTAAAACTGCTGGCCTTGTGTCAGCATGGCTGTGTGGTAAGAAGCTTGCTTCCCAACTACATGGTTCCAGGTTCAGTCCCACTGTGTGGTACCTTAGGCAAGTGTTTTCTACTATAGCCTCAAGCTGACCAAAACCTTGTGAGTAGATTTGGTAGATGGAAACTGAGAGAAGCCCGTCATATATGTGTGTGTTTGTCTTTACGTCTGTCACCCCACTACTGGCAGTGGTGTGATAATGTCCATGTAAATTAGTGGTTTGGTATAAGAGAGACCACCGCCCATTAGGGTCTGAAGAAACACCATAAAGCTAAGTGCTCTATGGATGTGAAACCCAGGATAATTCCATAAACCAGCCACAGCCGTCTTTATCTAATTACTCCACTGATCTATAACTTAGAGTGTACTTCCCTTTCAGGATTTATGATTTACTGATATAAAACACACACTTGTGTCTGTGCACACATGTATATGTGGATGAACGCTAATAAAGCATTGTGATGGTGGGAATATCTTTGATATGAACAGGCCTGAGAGAGTGTTGGGTCATATAGATAGGAAGAGGGTGAAAGTAAGGAAATCTGGGAGGAGGGGAAAATGATGATGATGATGATGATGATGATGGCAGAGAAAGTAGGGTCACAAGGGGTTAGTGAGAGAGGGAAGAGGGAAAACAGAAGCAACTTGTTTAGAAATCTTGGAAGTAGACTTAGGAAGTATCCACTTCAACAGCAATGGAATATAAAATAAAAAATATGCCTAAACAAAAACAAAAAATACAACTTGATATCTCTCACTCTCATTTTTACCCACTCCACACAGTTCACTAACTGGGAAGGCCTATTTTTGTTCTTATTTTGTTTATTTATCCGTTTATGTTTGTTTGTTTTTTACAACAACCACAACTATAACCAGCCAGACAAAATGTAAAATGCTCAGAACAAATAGCTATAGTTTTACTTAATAAGTTTCATCATACACACACACAAGAGCACACACACACGCACACACACACATGAGAGTGTGTGTGTGTGCACACTACTACTATACACACACACATGAAGCATATTAAGTAAAACTATAGTTATTTGTTTGAGTACTTTGCATTTTGTCTGGCTACTAGTAGTAGTAGTAGAAGTAGTAGTCGTAGTAGTAATTGTGGTTATTGTTGTTGTTGTTGCTGCAGTGTTATCACCACCACCATCGCAACAACAAATGACCTACTTCAAGCAAAACATAATTGTAACATTCTCCCTACTACCTACTACAACTTTCTTCACAGACTCAGTAGAGAATGCAACGAAGAAAATAGTTTCAGAACCAAACAGAATAATCTGTAATTTTTATTAAAAATCGTCACTGGATTGTAATGGAACAAAATGGAATTTTGCAAGAAACCTTACAACTCTTATAGTGTTATATTTTCTATCTGAATGTCTAGGTTTATTTCTTTTTGTTTGCTTTCTTTTTCATTTCATTTGTCTTTTTTTTAGTTGTTTTTATGGTCCAAGTTTAAAAAAAAAAAAAAAAAAGTGTTGTTGTTAAGTAGTTCTCAATCCTCTCATCTTCAGCTCTCCTAGATCAAGCAGAACTATGGTCTAAAAGAAGGTTGATGATGCTTCTATCTGTTGTTATCTAGTCTTTGTTTTGAGATATGCTATCTTAAGAGTTAGAATTTAATAAAACAGGTGTCAGCTACAAAGCTTATTGGAAGATTTTTAATGAATACTTACTTAGAAACGAGATCAATAAACCACAATGTAAAAAAAAAAAACTCCTTTGTTAACTTTCTTAATATTATAACGACTGTTAAATATCTTACAATGCCAAATACTTCAATGTTTTGACTGAGAATTCTTCATTCAACAGACCATATTTCTCTGTCTATACTGTACACTGCAATAAAGCATCTAAATTATTATCTCAACAACAATACTGATCATGTAAGATTGGCATTACTAAATACGAGTTTTAGATCACGAAACTAGTGTGCTGAGATAGATGAAAGCTTCAGGGAGCTTCTGTGAGTGCACAAACATGCTAGAAATAGCAACCAAATCACTCTAAAATCATAACATAGTATAATAAAAAAAAAAAGAACCAACTGGATAACATAATCCTAGATGGCCTGAGATGGCCACCGTTTCAATTATAGATCTGCTTAATCATGGTTGACTTGAGATCAAATTATGACCATTAAGTTAGACAAGTAAAATCTACATTGCTTACTAATTTATATCTGCTTTTAGAGTGCTCACAGATACAATCAGGCTATCTAGATTATGTTATCCAATATGTCCTTTTTTTGTATATCAGATTGTAACTTTAGAGCGATTTGGCTGCTATTTCTAGCATATTGTGCAACCACAGAGAGGGTCTCCTGAAACTCTCATGTGTTTGCGGTATCCATTGTCTAGATTGGAAAACAGTAAATGCCAGAAAAATATTTTATGGTATTTGGTTACATTCTAAATTAAAATTCCACCAATAATGGCAAAGGTCTAAACTACTGATATCTTCAGTGTCCATAAAATACATTGCAACTATGAGATATATTCCATAAGCTTTGATCCAGTTTTAACTTTGAATGAATGATAGATAAATTTGACCTTAGTGTGGGGAGACACGAACCTAATGCTTGACAATTTCTGTCATTCTCCTGTCTTGTGATAATGGTTTCAAATGTTAGCACAGGGCCAACAATTTTAGATGAAGGGGTAAGTCAATTACATCAACCCCAGTGCTCAACTGGTACTTACTTTACCAACCCTGAAAGGATGAAAAGCAGAGTTGATCTCAGTGGAATTTGAACTCAGAACATAAAGAACCAGAAGAAATTCTGCTAAGCATTTTGCCCAACACACAAGTCTGCCAGCTCACTACCTTAATGGTAAGGATAGTATTGATGATCACAGAGATAGGGTTAGGTACTTGAAAGTATACTTACTATAAATATATTGGGAATATCTAAATGGATAAGCTAACAAACTCAAAGTTTATAACTTACGTTATGGTTCATTATTTACATTTGACGGATATTTGTCCTCATCTTGTTTGTTGTTAACACGTTTCGGCTGATATACCTTCCAGCCTTCATCAGGTGTCTTGGGGAAATTTCAAACCTGGGCTCTCATTCCTAAGGTATTTTTCGATGTTATTATTATTATTATTATTCAGGTCACTGCCTGGAATTGAACTCGGAATCTGAGGTTAGTAGCCCATGCTCTTAACCACTACGCCATATAATAATAATAATAATAATAATAATAATAATAATAATAATAACATTGAAAAATACCTTAGGAATGAGAACCCAGGTTCGAAATTTCTCCAAGACACCTGATGAAGGCTGGAGGGTGTATCAGCCGAAACTTGTGTTAACAACAAACAAGATGAAGACAAATATCCGTAAAATGTAAATAATGTACATAATTCTTCATCTCTCAAATATAGAACTGTAGGTTATGGTTGTAAGGTTGTACCCAACAAGAAGCATTGTAATGCAAAGTATGGTATTTAACTCTTTTTGGTCTGGAGTCAATCTAAAGCCATACACATGATATAGCCAAGTGAACAGGTCTAGATCAACATTTCAACTTGTTCTGATAAATGGTGTGTGTTTTTGAGTGTGTAAATGAAAATGCTGCATATACTATCAGAGAAAATCTGTGAATTACATAATCTTATAGGAAAAATATCCGAAACACACCCAACCAGTATGACAAAATAAGGTTAATAAACTTGTATGTATCTATGATTGTATAAAAGACACTAAGTAATAAACTGGGAAAACAGATAATTTAGTAAAAGAAAGAGTAAAAATTAAATTATTAAAAAAGAATAGAAAAACAACAACAGCACAAGAGAAGAACAAACAACAATAAGTAAGAAAGAAAAGCTGATTTAAAAAGAATGTTAATTTGATAAACTGTTTAAAACAAAAAAAAAACTAGTAAAGTGATGTTTAAATGTCAGCCTGAAGTGTTACTTGTTGATGATGAAATTTCATGGAAGTGACATTTACACAGCTGTGTTGTTGTTACACATTAGATTCAGATAGTAAAGGAGCACAAACACTGAC
>NC_142929.1:101119950-101239950 GCF_046866305.1 Octopus bimaculoides
TGTCTTTTGAAGAAGATTTGGCCACCTTGTCTACTATGTTGAGCAATCATACAGTGGTTCCTTTGTAGGTCCGGCTCTCTCATTTGCTACCTACACATCATAGGTTGGCTTCAGCAGGGCTGAATATAATGACTATCAATCATTATACTATATCCACCAATCAATCTCAAGACAACAACCAAACATTCAGATATAAATGACGACCACTGGCATATCAGTCCAGTAACTTAACCATTATGCTATTATAAATTTATACACAACTTAAGAGGAATTATCTTTAAAAATATTAATATCACTGGAAATTAGTTTAGTTTCCAATTCCTGGTTAAAATAGTTTCATCTCATCTTTTTTTGTTATTGTTGCGATGGCCACAATAGTTCATTCAATGTTGTAAGTCAAGTTGAAGTAGCAGAATAGCTTCAACATGAATTCACTTGAGATTTGAAACTTCTAGAGAGAAAATGACCACGAGGACTATGCTCTAGGTAAGTTTGATAGAGCAAGTTGTACTCCAATTTGGAACAAGGTCCCATATCAATGCTCTGTTTAATCTTTTTCAATCCTTACTACAAGGCAGCTTAACTCGATATTTAAAGAATGACGGAGGGAAAACTAACCTGCAACTTCTCAATGTCAGCCCTTCATTTAAAGCTTCATTTACAACTTAAAAATCATGACTACTGCTAAAATTCTCAGCAAACAATGTCTGCAACACAATTTCACTTGGAACCATTTGGCTTAAGTATATTACACTTTCAAGAAATGTATAAACTTTACAGCTTCTCAGATTCAGTCAATAAGTCTGAAGCTACATAGCTAGTTTAGAAATCTTTATTACAGTTATTATTACTTTCTGAGTGGTTGGCGTTAGGAAGGGCATCCAGCTGTAGAAACTCTGCCAAATTAGATTGGAGCCTGGTGTAGCCATCCGGTTGCACCAGTCCTCAGTCAAATCGTCCAACCCATGCTAGCATGGAAAGCGGACGTTAAATGATGATGATGATGATGATGATGATGATGATTACTAAGGAAACAGAGCAGCAGAATTGCTAGAACACCAGACAAAATACTTTGTGGCATTCCAGCCCTTTATGTTGTAGCAAATTCAAAACTGATTCAACAAATAACCAAGTTAAAATCATGGCTTAGTAACAACCTTTTTATGTGATCGGCCAAATTATGGACCAATCAGCACTGAGAATCACATGATGCAACTTTCTTGAATCTTCTAGAACATCCCCTAACAAGGCATATAAATAGGCATGCTTGGAAGCTAAATTTCAGTTTGTGGGTAATTGCAGCTAAACTAACCACATTCTCATTTTGCAGCATTTAACAGTAATGACTCCTTTGCATATGCAGGGGCTACAGTTTTGCAATCATGAATGCAGCATGGTATTTTCTCCTATTGTGACAGCTTATTTACAGAGCCAACTTAACCAACTATTTTGTAATAACTACAGAATTGTCATTTCCAGGGTAAAAACTTTGTTGCTGCATTTTTAATGCAAGACCAACATATGTAGTGAATAAAATTCTGTTAATTATTCACTGGTGTTTTACATTCATTATACACAACCTGAACCCAACTCAACCACCACCTGGTAACCACACCTTGTAACAATGTCTTCAGGGTAAACTCTGCCAAGGTTGACTTTGCTTTTTATCAAAGTTTTTTGGGAGCTGATAAAATAAAGTATCAGTCAAGTACTGGAGTCAATGTAATAGACAAACCCTCTTCTCCTAAATTTCTGGCATTGTACCTATATTAGAAACAATTATTACTTTATCCATATGATAGGTAAAAGTAAAGACCCTTTTTGGTCATGATAGACCATAGGATTGCACCTAGAAAGTTTCCCTCCAAGGCATAAGTCCAAGTAAGGTTGTTTATGGAAGACTAGTAGTCACCCATGCATACCAGCCTCCCACTCTCCACACAACCAATGTTATTCAAGAGAAAGGCAAAGACCAATACAGCTTGGCACCAGTGATGTCACAACTTATTTCTACAGCTGAGTGAACTAGAGCAATGTGAAATAAAGTGTCTTGTTCAAGAACACAACACACAACCCAGTTCAGGAATCAAACTCACAACCTTATGATTGAGAGTGCGACGATCTAACCACTGAGTCATGTACCTTCAGTGCATATGATGATTAATATCTCTATATTACTACAATACCTCAATACTAATGTCTTGCAAATAGGCAGAATGCAACATCCTGCTAACTCCTTTCACCATCTTCAGAAATCAAACCTAAATTAGAAATCATTGTTCACACTTTTAATAACTCTAGACTAAAACTTTTCAGAAGGGCTTGAACATCACAACAATCTTTTATGTCAATAAATAGAACCTCAGGTTCCATGTTTATGTAAATAACAATAATTATTAACAATAACTGCTCTTATTATCCTCATCATGTTATTGAATAACTTTTGTTAGTTTTTCAATAATAGTAACAAAAGGGTATTCACAAGAAGATTCAATTAGCTGGCTGACAGATTAAGCTAGAGGTAGTGTCCATTTTACTAAATATATCCTCTCCTAAGAGGATATATTTAGTAATATTACTTTTATGACAACATAGTTGTTGTTGTTTAGCCCAAGGTTAACCTATATGAGCTGACTTACAATCAAAAGCATTCCAACTGTAATGTAACCATTCCATTGTTTTAGGAGTATATTGGGCAAGACAGTAGAATGTGATTTGAGGGAGATTTAGCAGCTATTTGGAGCAGATCAACTAATCATGTAGAAACTTCCTTGTTTGCTAAGTTTCTGTATAACCAGTGTAGTTATGTAGAAGCTTTGGGGAGGAACATAAGTATTTAAAACATTTTGCCATTCCAGAACAGCATTCATTTGACCTTCATTGATAGTAGCTTTATGAAGTCATACTCTAAAATATAAAATGTGCGTGTGTGTTTGAAATGCTACTTGTCTACTTACACTAAATAACAGTATGGCCTTTGTTTAGGAATATCAGACAGGAATACAAAAGAGAAAATACAACAGTTTGACTATTTATTTGTTCCACCCATCTATCCTGATAAAAACATTTTCCTTTTTGCTCAAATTTTCACAAGACCGCATTAAATAATTTGACATGGCTGTCTCTAAATCAAGGGGGACAAGGTAGCTGGCTTGATATAGAATGGCAAATATCACTCAGACAGTCCACTTGGTGACTGATCTGTCCCTACCACCACACCACACCACAAAACACTGTGGCATAATGATTTCTTTTACATAAGCATGAATCTTGATTTATAGAGCAAGGGTAAACTGGATTTGAAACATTTCTACTATTCCAAAGGACTTTAACAACATATATATATCAACTTTGGTTGGTAATAACATAGCCATGTAATTAGATACCTGTCACAACTAAGGATTTCTTTAATAGCTATAGCTGCCTCAGATTCATAAATTTTGAGAAAGTAAGAAGTCATGAGCTTTAATAATTTAAGTGAAATGGTTCCAAATGGAAATTAAGTGACAGACTTAATTACCAAAAATCTTAGTACCACAAAGCTATTTAACAATGGTATTTTAAAGTTATAGCATAACCCTTTTCCTATTTGGTATTATATATAAAAAAAAAAATTAATGGAATATCAAATGCACTTTAATAATAAGAAGAAAAAAAGACTAAAGGACATAAAAAGGTGGGGGAACACATTGAGTGCACAGTGCAACACCAACTGTAATGAGTTCAGATTCATACCTGTCTGTCTGAAGTGTAAGCTTCATCATCACTATGGTCAGTTGTAGAATTTGGACCTAAAAACAAAAGCAGTAAAAGAATAAGATATTGAAAAATTGACATAATTTTCAAATCGTTTTAAAATATATAACTTCAGTTTATTGTTATTATATAGAAAAGCACAGGAAATAGTTTTATTTCATATAATCTTTCAATATTTCTCTCTCTCTTTCTCTCTGAAAGTTAGTATCAATGAATTATATTTCAATATTATTGAACATCACTGAAGTTAACTTTGCTTTACCTTTCTCCACAGCTAATAAAATAAGTCAAGCACTGACATTGTTTAAATCAACAATAATCCTCATTACAATTTTGTGGCTCTGTGCCAAAAAGTCTTTACTGCTTTATCTTTTGAATGTTCGGCAAAGATTCACACACCAACACACTGCAAACTTTAGCTCACAGCCATGATGCTTCTTCTCTCTCTCTCTCTCTCTCTCTCTCTCTCTCTCTCTCTCTCTCTCTCTCTCTCTCTTATCTACTGCTGCTACAGTGATCTTTGCTCCTCTGAGCTACATAACTGCATGTCTCTTACAATTGGGCCTATCTGACACACTTGTCTCTCTTCTTTCACTCTGATTGCATCTTATCACCCAGATCCCACATAATCACACTTTCTTCCTGGAATGCAGCTCTTTGGAACTTCCTCTCTGCTTATTTTCCCTTCCAAACTGAATATGAACCACATACAACCTGTAAAGATTATGGGCACCATCTCTTCCCTCTTCACTAACTTATAAATACATTTTTTTTTTTAAATGTAACCATTAAGCCAGTGGGATGAAAGGTAAAGTCAACACAGACTGGAACTTGAAATTGAGAAAAAGAAACCAAATATAGTAAAGTCTTTCACTTGATGTACTAAAGAATTGCCTTCACATCAGAATAAATAAATATATTTCTTTGTACATATTCACTGCCTTTGGGTCTGTAGTTTGATAGTTTAATTATTCAGCTATTGCATTTCTTACATATGAAAACAGAGATGAGAGTGGTGGGGGAGAAAGAAAATATACAGTTTTAACAAGAAAATTAACCCCCCTACATTTTGTAGTCTGGCCTAAGGGAGGTAGATACATGAGAGGGACAATGAGTGAGGAGACAGAAGAGAGAGAGAGATAGAATATAAAAGAGGCATAGTCAGAAGTTTGGGCTAGAAATGGAGAAAAAAAAGGGGAGTAAGTGGTAGGGATGAGAAAGGGAAAGAGAACAAAAAAGAAGAAATGTGAAGGATACAGAAAGCATAGTGAACACTACAATGAAGAAAAGAGGGTACAAGTCCCACAAGGTTCCCACACTTTCTGAACAGCAACCTCACCACCTTGAAAGAACTAAAAAAAAGGACACGGCTGCTGACCTTCCTTTTATGACTAATTAATTAAAAACCAAAATGCACGTGTGAATAAATGGCTACATAGACCTGGATTTAAAGGTGCAGGTGTATACAAATAAAAGATATCTATCGATGTCAGCCCATGTTAACAGTAAAGACCAAGCGTGCAACCTCATCAACTTCAAATAAAGGAAAATAGTATAATTTACAGTCTGCATATGTGTGAGAGTGGTTGTAAGTGATCCAATTTCATGGAAACACGTATGTACGTACATACACCTATACGTATGTATGTATAACAGTTAAACACTTCTCAGAATAGGTGGGTGGGTGGTTCGAAAAATTCAATGTGGTGCAGTGCAGGTAGTATATCGAGTAGCTTTTTATAATGTCACTGCAGTCAAACTGACAAAACAAAACTAAAAACACTACCACCACCACCACCACTACAATTACAGATCCTAACACAATGTTACTATTATAGTTGTTGCAATTACAGCAGCCACCATTATTTTAACAACCTCTTTATCATAACACCAAAGGAGTCTCTATGCAGTCAGTTGACCAGCTAGAGGTAGCAGTTGAATTTCCTCCGACGACACTCTACTATCTTAAAATAGTAAGAACACATTGGCCACGAAGTCTCTTAAGTACAAGAAAGAAAAAAAGGACTATCAAAGTTAACATGTTTCTGACCTAGATTATTACTATCAGGGAAGTTTTGACTGTTTCCATGTCCATAATACCATCACTATCACTGGTAAAATGTTACTAACACAAAGTCATGGTAGAGATGTCACCATCTCCACCATGACTCTAGCTAAAGCCATCACTTCTACCACCACCATCATTTGCATCAACAAAATGAGTCCCACCTGAGAACTATATAACCTGTACTGATGTCAATAGGTGAAACTAGTCAAGTAAACATCCTAAGGGAGAGGGTAAGGAGGATGGGACTGGATGGCTGGTTAATAACCAGTATTTATGTCATGGTTCTGTAATTTGGTGACTTCCATTCTTTTTTCTAGAGAAGTCAATAAAATAAGGACCTATAGCTACCACTTGTCAGGTCATATGAATATTTTATCCACTCTCTTCTCAAAAACAGAAGAATATGTATAAACACATACACATGCACAGTATTCAAAAAGTGAGTTTTTACATGGATATTCATCCAGCCACAAAAATAGAAGCCAAATTCCTCTCAAATTATACTCAATCATCCTAAAAGAAAGAAAGATACATTAAACAATGTAATCCTAAATAAGCATTATCTGAAAAAAAGATAAGATAGTTACCCTAGGTTTGCTTAATCAGGGATGATTTTGTGACTAAATAGCCAAAACAATATACAAACCCATCAGAATTTATACAGCTTACATGTAATATTATTTTGAAGTTATTGCACACTCGAGAGAAATCGATGATTATGATTTTGTTTCAGTTGGATCTTATTCAGTCAGAACCATTTATGCTAACTCATTACTTTAATTTGTTCTAATAGACACCAACAGAATAAGGGTTTAGTTCCAAGAAAACTGAGTGTATGTGTGACCTAGTATCATTTCAAATCTTGGAGACATTTCACTTTTCTTATATGGTGGAATAAAGAACATTCTCCAAATTGTCTTATTTGACAATTCTTATTCTTACACTGATAGTTCTTATTTGGAGTTACTACCTTCCTAAATGGGGAATCTACAGTCTGCCTTCTCATACACTTCACATACATATATGCATACATACATACAAACAGACAGACAGATACATATACAGGGTGCGATGGGTAAGTTGTTGCCATTTTATATTTTTTATTTTGTGCATGCACATTGTTTTTGATTTTGTCAACTACACAGTATAGTAGGGTCAGTTGGGCACCGTCTGTGAGAAAAACAGCACCATGATGCAATTCACTCTGCCAGAAATTTGGAAATGACATGCTGTACTGCTCCAATGCAAACAGATGATGAACACACAAAGCAACTGTTGGCTTGCCATGTCCCTAAAACGTGTACCAAGAGTGATAAAAATCAAATATCCAGTCATCATGATGTTTGGAGTAATCACTAATGATGGCGATTTTATGCCTCCATTCATCTTCTCACATAGCCTCATACTCAACATGGAGGCCTACATCAAGTGCCTGGAGGAGGTAGTGGCTGGAAAATCCTTTTTCTGGCAACAGGACTCTGCACCATGCCATAGAAGCAAGAGAAGCCAGTCATGGCTGTCAGACAATTTTTGCTACAACATCACCCCTAACATCTGGTCACCTAATTCTCCAGACTGCAACCTCCTTGATTATTATGTGTGAGGCACAGTTGAGCAAGAGACCAACAAAACTCCTTGTAACACCAAAGATGGACTGAAGGCAAAGATTATGGCAGCATTAACCAACTTAAACTAGGAGACTGTCCAGAAGAGCTGCAGGAGATTCCAAAGTCGTCTAGAGGCCATGGTTGAAGCCAAGGGCGATTTTACTGAATAAATTTACTCTTTAGTATTTCAAGATATTTTTATGTAATTTAGGTAAATATATCTGTTAAAATGAGATATCAGTGTTATTTTTATTTTTGCATAATTTAGACAACAATATATTCACCACTCCCTGCATATGTAGTAATAATAATAATAAACCACGGGTAGAATTAATCAATATTTTTATGCATTGCTACATGCATTTCTATCCATGGATTATTATTATTGAATGAGAGATCAGTGAATGCCATCAAAGTGACACTGGGGTAAAATATATGAAATCCAGTATACACATCATGACTACCCATTTGATAAGGATACACCAGACACATGCATCACAACCATATGTGTGTGACATGGCGATCTCATATCAAGATAAACAGCACCTGACCTTGCAGGTGGGGCCCGGCTAGAATTTTCTTCAGGTCGAGTAACCCATCCTACTCAAAAGGTCCCTGAAAAAGGGTTTTTAAGAATGTTGAACAAAACACTCATGTTTCCAAAGGTGAATTATCCAAACCCCAACACATGGCTATGATGCCCCCCCCCCCCCCACTACTTCTGCTCGTTATCAGAAATGCACATATCGTCAGCCACTAAGAAACATGCTCAACTGGTTAAGGTCAAGCAACTGACAAACGAATCTGTGGTATTGAGCAGAATCTTTGCTGTATATATTATTAAGGTGGCAAGCTGGCAGAATCATTAGCACGCTGGGCAAAATGCTTAGCAGTATCTCATCTGTCTTTACATTCTGAGTTCAAATTCCGCCAAGCTCGACTTTACCTTCAATCACTCTCAGTACCAGTCGAGCACTGGGGTCAACATAATTGACTTAGCCCTTCTCCAAAATTACTGGCCTTGTGCCAAAAATTCGAAATCATTATTATTATTATTGTTGTTACTACTACTACTACTACTACTACTACTACTACTACTACTACTACTATATTTATCTCATTGGCACAGCTTGGTACAACACCAAAAACTTCTATTGCCAGTTGGTATCATGAGGCTGTAGTTAGCATAATAAAATAGGTGCTTTTATATGCATATTTAAAAATGTTTCCCTTAAACGAACTTAAGGATATGTGTATATACATACATATATATATATATATATATATAGGGAGAATTCACAAAAAAACAACAGATGAAGACAGGTGGTGTAGAAAACAAACAGATGTATTAGTATAACGCTCAGGAATTGAAAAAGTCTTTAACGTTTCGAGCCTACGCTCTTCCACAGAAAGGAACACAGAAAGAAGCAAGGAGAGAAACAAGGAGAGAAAAAAAATGTGTGCAGTGGTTAGCAATCTATCATGGCAAATGCCAGACAGAAGGGTCACACAGGAGAGTTAAGAAGAAGGGTAGATAACAAAGTAGTAATGATCCCAAAATATATATATATATATATATATATATATATATATATATATATATATATATATATATAATACAAATGATATATGAGCATATGCATGTATACATACATATATGTACATACCTACATCTACATGTATATATAGATGCATATCCAGGTACAGGACGTCAAAAAAGGAACGGGAACATAAATAAAGCACAAAAAACAGGCAAAATGCTTGGCAGCATTTCGTCCAACTTTACATTCTGAGTTCAAAATCTGCCAAGGTTGACTTTGCCTTTCATCCTTTCAGAGATCAATAAAATAAGTACTGGTCAAGCACTTATGTTAATCTAATTGACTTACCCCTTGCTCAAACTTACTGGCCTTGTGCCAAAATTTGAAATCAATATTATTATTACAACTACTACATATGTATAAGGACACAAACACACAGAGAGCAATATTAAAGAATACCTAAGGCAGTGAGCAGGCAGAATTGTTAGCATACCAGGCAAAATGCTTTGCAGCATTTCAACCATTTTTATTTTATTAGTTCAAATTCCGCCGAGGTAAAATGTGCCTGTCATCTTTTCAGGATTGATAAAATAAGTACCAGTTGAGCAATGGGGTCGATGTAATCAACTTACTCCCTACCCCAAAAGTGCTGGCCTTGTGTCAAAATTTGAAACCAATATCAAAAGAATATTAGTAATGTTATAAGCTAAACAAACCAATGTAGAATGTGTAATATTTTTTTTATATTGATAGTAGTATCTTTATAGAAATAATGCTTTCACAAAGATACAACTTCATAAAAATGAACAAGTCAGAATTTAAATTCAGAAATGTGAATTATCAAGTTGGATATTGTTAAACAAGAGTTTTCAACTAGGTTTCCATTAGAGCCAAAAGCAAAATAAAGCATTTCTATTGATAAAATATCAGCTAGTCTGAATGAATTTATTACTATCTAGTTTTTAACTGATTTATGGGATTTTTTTAGATATATTATAAATTTATCCTTTCTGAAAATTTTTCTTCAGAAATATGATAAATATAGCATATGATCTTTGCTCCAGGGAATGTCAATTGCCTCAAATAAAACTGAGCTTTTCATCCAATGAAAAGTGGATTGTATCCAAGTCACTGAACATTTATTTTTCTAGTTAAAATATTATCATCCTTCTAAGTAATTATAGAGCTGTTCAATAGTAAAAACAGAAAATTGAATTACATTTTTTTCCTCCAATACATTTATAATCTGAGAAAACACTTCTGTGGAATTTAAATAATTTTAGAACATAAGCATGATAGTACATAAAAAAAATATATTACGAAGAGCATACATTTTAATTAATGCCACCTATCTCTTTTGCTTCACTCATTAATCTCAGTTCTAGAAAATGTTCCTTGAATGTTGCATATATGTATGCAATGAGTGCACTAATGAAATTAAACTGTGCCAAGGAAGGAAAACTCTACATGGACATACAACCTGCTAGAAATAGTAGTCAAATCGCTTCTCATATCCAACTGTTTTAAATATGAAAAGTATACACTGGATAATGTAGTCTTAGATACACTGTCCCAGAAAAAAATATCATGGAAGGAGTGCCTTTTAATGTAGAGGTGCTCATTCAGAGGACTCAGGCAAAACAGTAACATCGACATTTATGCAGAAAGTTGTTGGTTTATTTGAAACAGTTGTGTGTGTGTGTGTGTGTGTGTGTGTGTGTGTGTGTGTGTGTGTGTGTGTGTGTGTGTGTGTGTGTGTGTGTACATATATATATATATGTATATATATATATATATATATCTTTTGTAGTATTAAGACATATATTAAATTAACCTAACATTTTCAGGTTTACTTTCACTATTAATCCATCCAAACAATCTTTTGCTCATGGGCAAATTTGAGTAACATGTAATTTTTGCATTTATATAAATCAGTAAATTTTCTTCTTTCCCTTCAAGCTTAAATGATTTTTAAAGTATATATTCCAGTCCTCTACTTTCTGCATCAAATTATTTTAAGATGAGATGTAGTAATTGTAGATAAGTACTGAGGAAGTCTGACACCAATAAGAAATTTCAGAAGTAACTTCCTCAGTACATAATAATAGATATAGTGTAAAATATGATATAGTACAGTATAGCAACTCAAAATATGAATATAGGTTACCATTAAAAGATAGCAGAAAGTAAAATGAATGGAGACAGACGAAAAATGTGAATTTGAAAAACAAATTTGAGGTGAACAGTAGAAGGGAAAAATGTTGTTTGTAGAAAAGACAAAAAGAAATATAACAGAAAATAAGAAATAAAATAAGTGTTGGATTTGACTGAGTTGCCCATGTTCAGTCCTCTGCAGGACAAAGGCCTCAGCATGTCTTTTCTACTGATGTAAAGGCTGTGAATTTGAGCTTGAGATCATACTGGTTTGAAGAGCCTACTCTGCCACACTGGCTTGACATAGCTTGGCAGGATGATGAAGTTTTTTTCTTTTTTTTCTTTTTTTAAACTCATACTCAAGGGTAATTAAGTTGATTATATTGACCCCAGTGCTCACCAGGTACTTATTTTATTGAGCCTGAAAGGATGAAAGGCAAAGTCGACCTTGATGGAATCCGAACTCAGAATTGTAAAGATGGACAAAATACTGCTAAGCATTTCACCTGGCATGCTAATGATTCTACCAGCTTGCCTAAATATTAAGAAATGCAAAAGAAACATGTTAAAGTGAAGGTTAAAATATCCCAGTTACAGTTGTGTTTATGGTATAAACAAGACCCAAACTGGACAAGTTGGAGCAAAACTTTTACAAACCTTTCAATAGGCAAACATATACATGAGTTTGTTTCCTACTCCATGGCTTATAGTGACAACTGATGATCTGGAACTGTGAGGTTTTGGAGCTGACACTTTTAATGTACATGTATGTTTGCCTATTGAAAGGTTTGTGAAATCTGTAGACATACAAATTAGAACAATTTCCTCTAACCATGTTATGTTGTCTTCACTCACAAAACAGATCGAGAAAATTTTTCAACTAAACCTCAGGAAATTAATTTTAAAACATATAAAACCTTACTATTTGCTATAATTTAAGTAAATAAAAAAAAAAATCGTAGAAGCTAGTTAATTTGGCTTCGTTGCAAATAAACACCTTGTTTACTAGTAGCTGATTACTTATTATTTGACAAAGAATGTTAACTAGAGTTGTGATTACATGTTTAGCAGAAAGACAAAACAAAAAGAAACATCATCCACATAGAGAAGTTGGTCACACACAGTTATCTACATTTTACATTCCAAAACAAAATAAAATGAAAGGAAAACAATCATTAATTACCCGTGTGTGTGGTCCAACTAGAAGTTTCACAAGCATGATGTGTGTATATATCAATTGCTGTCTGTCAATAATCAATGATGGCTGCCCATGTTGTAAAGTCACAACTCTCCTCTACTGGATGTTTGTCTAGAGCTACAGGTATCAATGTTCAATTTCCTCATATTACATCTAACCACATCTTTGTATCTCAGTCACTGGTTCAGATAAAGGACCACTTTATTGCACTGTAGTGAATTTTTCACAAGGAGATAGCGAGTATAATCTTTGATAACTTGGATAGCAATCAATCCAGTATACTTTTGAGTTATTAACATTACTACATTATACTGCTTCCTAAAGATTTACGTGTTACTGGCTTTTATACAAGTAGCAAGCAATCTCTGAATGAGCAGTAGAATACACAAACAGGCAAGAATAGGCGAGGACATACTGTTTCTATAACGACTGTAGTGGCTGGACAGTTTGACACATATCTGCTCATTTGAGGTGTTGTCATGGAGTACACGTTTGGTACTGGTTGACTGTTAGCTCTCTTCAGTTTAACCACCATCTTGACATGTTCTTTTTGTTCTATAGGATATCCAATAATCATCCTCCTCACCAAACAAGCTCAGTACGGTTGCTGATTCAGTTGTCAACAGCCTGACTATATTCAGGTTGTATTGGCTTACACATTTATTTGGAGTAGTTCTCTGGTTATCAGATCTTTAGCTTGACACTATCAATCTATCTATCTATACAGACAGACAGTCAGACAGACAGACAGACGTAGATACATGTCTGTGTGTGTTGCTGAAGTAGGTTCCTGTCCCACAGACAGTTTTGGGCTTTTTCTATCTAATGGGTTTTAACTCAATATTTACATGCTATTATTTTTAGCTTTATGAAGGCAATGAGCTGGCAGAATCGTTAGCATGCTGGGCAAAATGCTTAGCAGCATTTCTTACAGCTTTGCATTCTGAGTTCAAAGTCTGCTAAGGTTGACTATGCCTTTCCTCCTTTTGGGGTTAATAAAATAAACACCAGTTGAACACTGGGGTCAATGTAACCAACTAGCCCCCTCCCCCAAAATCTCAGGCCTTGAGCATATAGTAGAAAAGATTATTTATAGCTTTGTCTGCTTAGAGTTTCACTGTTCCAGAAAAGAATTGTGTGTGCGCGCATGCATGCGCATGTGCACACACACACACACACACACACACACACACAACAATGCAGTCACAGGCACACAATGTTTAAATAAAAGATGAGACATACATACAATTTGGTGTAGAAACTAAATGAATGAAAATAGAACTGAATATATGTTGTGGGCGTTAAAAGTATTAATAGGATAATTCAGCCTTGCATTACTCAGTTTCAGAGATGCAGATAAATGTCTAGTTCATCAGATATACAAAACCTGAGTGAGAAGAAATAAAAATGACTTCTGAATTCAAGTCACATGAAGAAGGTGGTGGATTAGCAAATGCAGATAATTCTATTTCTTTTATATATGGTATAGGAAACAGTCCAGCTGGTCTACAGTTTGTAGTATTTAACAATACAGCAACATCAGACTGGAACAGTAAGGAATATGTCTGCTGTTTCACATGACAAGGTTAGGAGTCTGATGGTGTCAGGTAACATTTGAATATGCTAGCGACACCACATGGAAACTGGGTAGTGTGTTGTGTACAGCTGTTCTGTATGATGTATACTTAGCTGAGTATTAGCATTGATAGGTAACTCTGGTAGTGTATGGAAGGGTAATAATCTTATTATGAACAAGCAGGGGTTGTTTACCCTGCAGTTGTGAAAGGGCCAGCAAGAATTAAGGTAGTTTTCCCAGAATATCATTAGTGAAAGTGTTGAAGTTCATTATTAGGGCATGTCATGGATAACAACTTTACAATAGATCAGTTTTCCCATTGGCAAATATTACAGGCTGTTGCAGAATATGGAGTTTCTCATAGAGGCAGAGTTGACAATTATGAGCTTCAGGTGAGCAGAGAGAAGCCCTCTCAAGAATGTCTCACAAGCTGTTGGAGTCTGTGACTCTGAAATCTCCAAATGAAGTATGACAGAGTGGTAGAGTAATGAAGTATGCTTTACAAACATGTGGTTCTGGGTCCCATCCGAAAATGCAGTACCATAGGTAAGTCACTTCATTCATAACCTCAGTTTGACCAATACTTTGAGAGTGGAATATTGTAGATGGAAACAAGCAGAGAGAGAGAGAGAGAGAGAGAGAGAGAGAGAGAGAGAGAAAGAGAGAGAGAGAAAGAGAGAGAGAGAAAGAGAGAGAAAGAGAGAGAGAGAGAGAGAGAGAGAGAGAGAGAGAGAGAGAGAGAGAGAGAGAGATTATGAATGAATGCTACTAGCAACATATAATTCAGTACAACCAGGGTAACATGTTTGGGTCATTAGTATTACAAGGTCAGAACGTTGGTATACACGGTTGGGTCATCTGCTAGAAATTGTAAGGATAATAGCAAAACCTGTAAAAGGATAGACAAACTCAGCATAAGGTCAACAGCTATCTAATAATAGTGCATAGTGATACAGAAATACTTATGATGGTGAGACTTACTACAAGTGATGAGCAGACTTTATGCTCTTTAGCTATGATGAAGACAGTTTGTCTAAAAGAGACCCACTCCAAAGAAAAACCTGACAAGTCAAGCTAAAATAACCTTTCATCTGCAACCATTTGTAATATCCAATAATCTTAGTGGTTGCTTTAGTTTTTTGGTGATTTTGCATTTGACCAAGAAAGCTATGTGGTGCTGTAAATGCCACATGTTCCTCTATAGATATTTTAGATTTTATTCATGCACAGATGCTGCTTGACAAAATAGTTGGTTCTCTTGCGTTTAACCATATTAAAATTATGTGACACCTGTTGAATAGTATATTCAGCTGGGCTAAAAAGTCATCTTAACTTTGCAGATCATTAATCAGCAATAGTCATATGCCTCATGGGCAAAACAGCAATAAGTAAGCTCAAGGTGTTCCCAGGAACTCTGAGAAAAGATATCTCTTCTTCATAGGACAACCACGTCAGTGGAAGCAACCCAACCAGAGATATGGATGGGAAGGCCAAATGTTTGTAGAGCACTGCATCTTGAGCAGTTTTCAGGGCAATCTTGATGACCTGGGTCTCTTTGAGTTAACTTCTACTGTATATATGTACAAAACACCTCTTAGCTTTTGTTAAAGCATGTTTCTAGGCAAAGACACTACTGTGACCAAAGCTACACCAGAGATATAACTGGGCAGGAAGTCTGGGGTTTAGCAATCTTGAAAGGCAGCAGCACTAGGAAATGGACAAGTATAAACTCTTACTAACTGAGTACTTTCAAAGAGGTAAAGGCAAAAGGAATCAACTCCAACAGTAAATTGGGTCAGAAGAGAACTCTAACCCCGCTGATTCCAAAGAGATAATGGAAACACAATGAAAAGGCTACATCTGGAATCCCTCAATCTTCAGACATGCAGATGGGAATATTCACTCATTCATTCATGTATATGCATATGTTTCAGCAACTTATATCAGTGATGGGTGTAAACATCAGTAAGAAAAACAAATATCTGGAGCTTTTAAATAAAAATATCCTGAGCAGTATTTGTTCTCACCAAGTTGCCTTTACATTGTGCCAACATAAATGGAGCAAACTGGTGACTGACTTATTGGAAGCCTAGAACCAAAAACATTATTGTTCATCAATTACAATATAAATTAATAAAAATAAATAGTAACAGTGGTAGTGATTACAATGATAAAAGAACTTAGTTAAGACACAACAGCATAGATCTGGCAATGTTTCTATTCAAACACAAAGCTAGACGGAAGGGCATGACTCCTATAAGAGGATCAGTTAAAACAGTTCTTTTGGAACTGTTTGGAATATCAGAATAATTTGTATCATGATAACTTGAAGTATGAAAACATTGGAATGATTTCAGCATGCTACCTCACATTAAAATGCATTACACATACATGCACACAAGCTACAGTATCTCAAGGCTGACACACTTCAACATTTAATATATCTACATACAAAAACTGTTTACAAAAACAGTAAAGTGTAGTTTACACTTCGTTAGTGTGTCTATATATATATATATATATATATACTATATATATGTAATGCTTCAGACAATAACAGTTAGGTCCACAACCTATGGGCAATTTCCCAGAGCAGAAAGATTAGGAATGAGAGTGGAATTGGTGCAATTAATGTTTCCTTTCTAAACTTTGAAGATTACTAAACATGTGCATCATCATCATCATCGTTTAACGTCCGCTTTCCATGCTAGCATGGGTTGGACGATTTGACTGAGGACTGGTGAAACCGGATGGCAACACCAGGCTCCAGTCTGATTTGGCAGAGTTTCTACAGCTGGATGCCCTTTGTATATAAGAGAAGGAGGGTAGGAGAAGGTATAGAGTAGCCGAGAGATAACATATAGGGGAAATGGGTTCTAAAAAAGATGTGGTTTCAGAATGATAATGCATGTTGTTTGGAAGAAAGGAGGAGGACAGACATATGGATACAGAAAGATTGGGGAGAAGGAGAACAAAATAGGAAAAAGGGGAAAAATGAGGAACAGTGAGTAATGAAGACAAGAATTCAATAAATGAATGTAGTATGGAAGTTTAAGAAAGAATGAGCTGACACTACCTAATCCAGTACAGCAGACGTCATGAAAGAATGAGAACAACAAGGTCATGGATATTATCTTGGGGTGGGAGAAGGTTGATAATTAAGCAAATGATTTTGATTAAGCAAGATTGAAAATATTTTCACTAACATAAGAAAAGCAAAACACTCTTTATACAAGAAATTTTTAAATAAGTATGAACAAATTTCTTGTAACTATAACATTAACTTGAAAATGTTCTTTTATAGATTGAGAGTGAATGAATTGAAATTTCTGAAAGCCAAATATGCTGTTCATTTAAAATATTTTTACTGAAAAGAATATTCACCATTGTGTGCAACAGGAAATTCTTGGCAAACAATTTCTACAATCTTGGTTCCATTTCCCAGATCTCTTTTACTCTTTTACTTGTTTCAGTCATTTGACTGCAGCCATGCTGGAGCACTGCCATTAGTCGAGCAAATCGACCCCAGGACTTATTCTTTGTAAGCCTAGTACTTATTCTGTCGGTCTATTTTGCTGAACCGCTAAGTTACGGGGACGTAAACACACCAGCATCGGTTGTCAAGCGATGTTGGGAGGACAAACACAGACACACAAACATATACATACACACACATATATATATATATATATACGATGGGCTTCTTTCAGTTTCCGTCTACCAAATCCACTCACAAGGCTTTGGTTGGCCTGAGGCTATAGTAAAAGACACTTGCACACTTGCCCAAGGTGCCATGCAGTGGGACTGAACCCGGAACCATGTGGTTGGGAAGCAAGCTACTTACCACACAGCCACTCCTACGCCTGATCTGTTTGTTTTCTTTTGTATTTTTTAATGTTAGTCAGATATTGATACAACCAAGATGTCCAGCTTGACTATCATAAAGTCTACATATATATATATAGGGCCTCACCGAGGCGATGACTACTGACCGAGACCTTTGGAAATGTGCTGTGCGTGAGAAGACCCGGCAAGCCAAGTAAGATCGTTGCCAGTGCCCCTGGACTGGTTCTTGTGCGGGTGGCACATGAGATGCACCATTTTGAGCGTGGCCGTTGCCAGTACCGCCTGACTGGCTCCTGTAGGATTTTCAAGCGAGATCGTTGCCAGTGCCCCTGGACTGGCTTGTGCGGGTGGCACATAAAAGACACCATTTCGAGCGTGGCCGTTTTCGTGCGGGTGACACGTAAAAGCACCCACTACACTCTCTGAGTGGTTGGCGTTAGGAAGGGCATCCAGCTGTAGAAACTCTGCCAAATCAGACTGGAGCCTGGTGTTGCCATCCGGTTTCACCAGTCCTCAGTCAAATCGTCCAACCCATGCTAGCATGGAAAGCGGACGTTAAACGATGATGATGATGATGATGATGATATATATAAAACAAATAAAGAGAAAAATAAAACAAGTGCAGAGAGGACACTGCAGACGTGGTTTTGCAAGCAAGTGAATTCTACTAAAGTGTGCTGTGCAGTGCATGGGAATAAATCAGTAATTGTTGACATAGTAACACTTACACAAAATTGGCTATAATGGAAATTGATGAAACAATTGTAAATAATGTAGTAAAAGGAATTTGTTGACTCTATTCTTTGGTCCTATTTTATATATATATATATATATATATATATATATATATATATATATATATATATATATGATTGTGCAGTGACAGGAGAATGCAAGATTTCAGTTATATTGTAGTTCATATGATTCAAAGTAGACTGAAGATAACTATGCTATAAATGTTGATAGTACATTGTCTCATTAATCTTGAATTATAGCATCAAAATTCTTTTGCAACAAGTCTAAACATGTTTACACATACAGCATCTTATGATTTACACATTGTTTTGGAGGCTCCTGAAATATTTTATTATTATAAGTTTGGCAAGTTTAATGTTACAGCTAGTTTTGCCTAATATGTATATCATGAATTTTATAGCTCTGACAGTTTTTACTCTTATCAACTAATCTATGATAAAGTGTATTCACTGCCATGCAAGTATCAAAAACACTGATAAGACTCTGGGGAGTTATAATATTTCAGTAAGCAAAATTGAAACCATTTCAAATGCTTTTCATCATTGTCACTCCACCCCTACCCCACGACTACCACCACCACTATCATTATCATTAATGGAACATGCTAAAAGGAATTAACAAACAGCTTTAATATTGGTTTCAAATTTTGGCACAAGGCCAGTAATTTATGGGAATGGGTAAGTTAATTACATCAACCCGTGTTCTACTGGTACTTAATTTATCAATCCTGAAAGGTAAAGTCAAGCTCAGTGGAATTTGAGAAATGGTCTGTGTTATTGTTTTCATCCCTTCAATATAAATTGTAGCGTAAAGATATTCCTTAACCCTAGATCAGTCCAGACTGAACAATCGTTCCTTTTTTATGATGAGGTACAATTTGAGGGAGTTTACTTACTATTTCTAGCAAGTCAAGCAACCACACAGAGGCTCCTTTGTTGGTTCAAAGAGTGTCACAAGCTGGTAGGCATAGTGACATGTTGAGATAAAATTTCTAACAGTATTTAGTTTTAACTACCTACATTTTGAGTTCAAATCCCAACAATGTCAACTACACTTTCATCTTTCGATGACAGAGTGTCAATAAAATATGTACCAGTAATACACCAGTGTCAATTCAATCAACTGTTATTACTTCTTTTAAAGAATTAGTGCTTAAGTGAGAGATCGATATTGATTTTAAATAAATAACATTTTTTTTTTTAACAAAAAATTGCTAGTTAACTTTTGAAGCTCCAAATGTAAAGTGTGTCTTGAGTCCCAGGATTCATAGTCTGTCTCAGGGTTACTTATTTACAACTGAGTGGGCTGGAGCAATGTAAAATGAAATGGTTTGCTCAAGAACACAAGACATTACCTAGCCCAGGAATAGAGAACATGATCTTGTAATCTTGTGTACAACAGGTTAACCACTAGGCCATATGCCTTCAAAGGTTCTAAAAGAGAGGACACAAATTCCTTGGGTTATATAAAGTAGTATTGGTTTAAGGTACCAGTAACTTAAGTAGCTTTTTCAAATGTCAAGTGCTGGGAGTTGGGTTGGAGTATTCAAGAATGTAATTTTGACTCATTCTTTTTTATTTTTTTCAATGTTCTTTCTTGCTGTAATGTATTAATGAAACAAATGAAAACACGTGAAAGAAGAAATATTTATTTACAGAGTACATTGAATTTGCCTTATGTGTCAGTAATATAATGGATGGTGTGGGGTATGGTGGCCAAGTAGCTAACATGTTAGGCTTATGACTTAAATATCACAGGTTAAAATCTTATGATATATACCATGTCATGGAAGTGACTCAACTACAAAATAGGTATCAGTTCCACACTATAGGAATAATTGGTTTTAGGAGAATCAAGTTATATTGCAGCTAAAATATCCAAATGTTTAAACTCAATTAACTAACATGAACATCATTGAATTAACTTCTATTTTTGATGTTGACATATTTTAGACTTTTCTGCTATTCAGTATCAACCTAAAGCATTTTTATAATGTGTCATCTCATAATGAAGGTGTCATGTTCACAGTTTTATCCTAACTACATGGTTTGATTTTTCGTTTTCCTTCTTTTTCGAGTGGGGTGGGGGGCAGCTATTTTCCACAGTATTAAGAAAATAATACAAATGGTTCCCTCTGGCAGCTGTCATTAATACAAGGGAGATAAACATCCCCTCATAACATGAGGCAGGATTAGTAATTTGAAATTAAGGAATACAAAGAAGAACATGCATAGGGTTCATATATTGAATGTTTTTATCTACTAAGAAGTGTGTAAATGGTGTGATGAACTTTCAATGCTGTGTCTACAATCCAGTTTCATTTCCTTATTGTAGGAATTTTCACTTATCTTATATCAGTAATAGACTCAAAACTTCTGATTAATAAACATTCCACTGAAGTAAAAAGGAGATAATCTTCCTATTGATGAATACTGATAATTATAGTAGAGCAGGAAATACGGGTATTTGATAATAAACTACCCTTTTTGTCTTCTAATTTCTGTAATAATTCATAATTCCTGTTCACCTAAAATCACAAGTATTAAAAGCCCCTGTCTAGTACATGCATTAGTGTAAGTAGTTACATTAACATATCAAACTAATGTATGTATAAGACAAGATAAATCAGTACCAATAATAATTTATAGTTAATATTACTGGCTGCTGTGAAACATTTGTTCTAATAATTCATGCACTAAATTAAGTGAGAACTGGGAAAGATGTAAAATATATTAGAATTATGGGGAGAATATTTGAAAGAGAGAGAGAGAGGGGGGAGGGAGGGAGAGAAACAAAGAGGAAAAGGAACAGAGATAGAAAGAAAGAATGGAAATGTGTAAGAGGTGTAATGATATAGGACTATAGAGAGAAATGAGTTGGAGCCAATCTATTGGGTGTAGAACATGCATGTAAAAATGGAACACAAGTATGTTGGCAGAGCAGTTGGGCATTAGTCAGCACGTATGTAAAAGGGACAACAGCACTGGCATAGACAGGTTATGGAAAATGGAGAGAGAGAAACAACTGAGTGGAAGGTGCTAACTGTGGAAGGACCAGAACAAATTCCACAAAGCATTTTTATGTGATGGTGCCACATAAGTAGTTTGTGTTAGGAAGAGCATCCAGCTCTGGAAACAACATTAAAACAGACAATGAGACTTGATGTGACTCCTAGCCTTACCAGCTCCTGCCAAACCATTCAACCCATACCAGCATGGAAAACGGATGTTAAATGATGACGATAGTGATTCTGTCCAATGTTCTAACAATTCTAACAACCCACCTGGATTGGTACTTGTTTTTTATTAACCTGAGAACATAAAGAATTAGAACAAATGCTGCAAAGAATTTTATCAAGCACTCTAACAATTCAACTAATCCATGCTGACTGCTCTTTCACACACATACACACTCACAGATGTATACATACAACTGTTCCATGTGACCCAAGAATAGCTGACTAACTTACTTAACAGAAACTGGAGAGAAACACTCATCATACCAGCAGAAATGTTACAAAAACTCCAACAACATGGACAGGAAAACACATTACATTTCACTTAGAAGGAGAGGTCTCCACAATTCAGGAAAATACCTGATTGAAAAGGAGGTAAAGAACTCTCTAATGCGACAGAAATTTTCATCTGTACTATAACTATATCATAAGCAGCTGCCTGCAAGGTATTACTTTCTCATTAGACATAGAATTTTGTAGCCAAAACTATAAAGTTACCTGCAGGAAAAATTTTCCTGACAATCATATAGAAGGCATACCAGAACTAGAATGTATTCACACTTGAAAGTAAGAAATGCTGATGAAAGATTAAAAAAAAAAGTAACCCAGTGCAAACACAACAGACTTTCTATTATATGATGGGACAGGGAAAAAAAGTCATGCACTGTTGTGGAGGTTAGCTGTCAGCAGATATGAATGTCTTATCTGAAGTTGCAGAAAAAGAGAATATCTAGGGTAAATTAATCTATAGCCAAGCTACAGCACTTGTATCAAGGCTGTAGATTCTAATTTCTATCATCATAAGTAAATTGGGCTATAAAGCAACAGATTTTCATAAATGCTCAGAGTTTTCCAAGAAAGAATAAAGTAAACTGGTTCACATCAACCAAATCCAATCAATTAGCAATACAGTGTAGATTTGTAAAACATTCTTGATTTGAGCTTCTTAGATTGAACATATATACACACTCACTTATGTTAATATGGTATACACACATATATAGAGTAATCACATATACAGTCATGTACTAAAGAGACAGAGACATCTTTACATCAATTACAAACATATCAACAAATATACACAAATATATGCACACACTAACTCATTCACAGATTCACAAATGCCTTGAACTCCTTTGATTCAAAACAAAAGGGCTTTGTTTGTAACTAGCTTCAATTCAGCAAAGAACTTAAATAAATTACAAAAACAGAAAGACAGACATACATACAAGAGGAGGTGGGTTTTTTTATAGAGATAACACATAAAAGAAATGTGGAAGTTACTAGGATTACATTAACTCCTTATAGAGGAAATACTTTTAATAATACAGAATATTTCACATGAACATTTTATTTTTAGAATATGTGATTAAGGTAATAAACTGACAACTTGTAAATCACAAGTTCATATCCTGTAGTAGTTTTTACACAGTATTTTTGAGAGGGTAGGGCAATTATATTCTATTTTTTCCTACTTATCTTAGTTTACTTTACATGGAAGTTTAGTACCAGTTTGTCTAGAGGTTAATCTATGATAGAGTATCTCATCCAGAAGTAACTATGGTTATCATGAGTCAGTCTATGTTACAGAATCCAAGTAAAGATAAACTTTGGACATATGAGTCAACTATGACTAACTTCTATTACAAGAGAGTCTTTACAAAGTCAACCAAGTTGCAAGAAATAGCAATTAAATTACCTTCAAATCATACCCTACTGATTTAATAAAGTAACGATACAATGGAAATGTAATCTTAGCCTGAAAAAAAAAAGACAATATGGTCACTTCTGCAATACCTTTGATCATAAATTTGCTCCATCAGGCCTGACCTAAATGCCAGTTTATGTTATTTTCTCCTCAGCTATTAACTGAAACTAAAGTGGGTTCCTCACCCCTCATCACAAAGGAATCTTTAAATACTTCTGGGAGTGAAAACAATAGAGATCTAAACACATTGGCTTTTTTTTTTAGATAAACAGAATACATAAAACAAAACAAAAAAAGGAAATGATGATAAAGCAAGTGAACTTTGAGCAAGATAACAGTGTAAAATGAAACTCCCACTTTCAATGTTAAACTGATATTATACAAGATTTTTATTTTCATTTAATTTCATTTACAAGATAAGAAAGGTCAACTAAACAGAGACCACAAAATACACGTAAGATACACTACACATCACATTTTACAAATAAAAATAGTAACACTGCCATTTCAATATAATCTCTTACAAACTCTCTTTCTCTAGTTCTGTATTTTATATCATTCCTATCACTGTCATTAAAGTTTAATTTGCATGCTAGCATGGAAAGGTTGGATGAATCTGCTACATAGTATAACATCATTTGTCAAGATTCTTTTTGAGCAGACATGGAAATTGGCAGAGTCATTAGAGCAGCAGGTGATATGCTTTGTGGTATTCATCCCAGTTTCTTGTATTCTGCATTCAAATGTTGCCAAAATCAACTTTGACTTTTTGTAAAAGTACTATTCCAGGTGAAGTGGTGAAATTGTTAGACCATAAGAAGCTTTGAAACATTTGTTCCATCTCTTTACATTGTAAGTTCAAATTCTCACATGGTAGACTTAATTAGTCCCCCAGTTTAACACTACCACCCAATCTTTGAGCATCTTTTGCAGACACTATTTTGTTGTAAGCATTCAGGCAAGATCTCTGGTTTGAAGATACCTTTCTCCTTTCCCTCCACCAGTACCAAAGATTCTGTAAAGGGTCTTGGACACTACTTTCACTCCTAACCAAGCAATGAAAAAAATTTAGAGATCTAACCTCACCATTTTGCAAAAGGTACATCTACTGAAGAGAAATATCAAGGTATTCTCAAGTTTTTCTTCCTTGGTTCTCTGCAATGGATACATCTTTCCAAAATATAAACAAGGCCCTCTCAAGAATATAAAAGTTCATGCAAAACAAGATTGTGATAACTACTGATAAACAAGCTAAAAAAATTCAGAAATAATTACATAAAGATATTTTTCACTCTACATTTTTGTGTTCTCTGTATCTTTTCTAAAGTACACAGTGTTGTTGTAGAGAATACCCAGTCAACTTTACTTCAATAGATTTATGTTCTAGAAGTAACTGATCACAGAATCATGTGATCAGCATTCAAGGCATAGTTATATCCTATTTATAGTGTAGGTAAGTACACTGTCTTAATATTTCAGACTTGTACAAGTAGTCTCCATTTCAAAGACAGTAAAGAGATTGTTGAAGATTTGGCTATGTAGAAGCTTCACTGCTACTTTTAAGTGAACATATGTTGGACAAGCTGGCAAAATACAAAACAACACACCTCACCATGTATTTGTGTAAGGCTCTATTTTACTGAGGTCTCATCAAACTTCCTTACTCTACAAACCAAATGTTTATCAGTCTGTCTCTATTCCAGTCACTTTCCATTAATATCAAAGAAAAGATTTTCTACCATTTCCAAAATACTATATGCCAACAGAAATACAGGAATTGGACAAACTTTGAAATCAAACTGGTCTGATAAAATTTACTTTAAGCTATGTGAACTTCCATATTATTAACAGAGTTAGAAAACAAACAAGAATTTAATTTAGATTTCACTTCTTTCCAGTGATGGAAAAACAAGTGTAGAAAGGTAAATGAGTGGTTTATTTCTTTAAACAGGATGTTCTTTTTACAGAAAACAAATATGAAAATTGAAAACAAGGCGGAAGACTACCATGTAAATATCTGCAAACAAGCATTCTGTCTGGCAGAATATATATAGACAGAGTGGAACAGAGTTTGAGTTGAGCGTTTCAAAACAAGGATTTCAAACACTGGCACAAGGCCATGAATTTCTGGAAAGAGGTGTAGTCAATTTAACCAACCCAATTTTATTACTGGTACTCATCAAACTTAGAAAGATGAAAAATAAAGTCAAAATGGTATAAATACAGCAAAGCATATTGTCCAGGACTCACCTATTCAGCTTTTCAAAATAATGGTTGCAGATATAGTAACCATAAAGCATAAACTAATTATATTTTCATACTGGCATATACAGTTGACCCAATTGAGACTATAGCTATTTGTGAATAAATTCAAGTACAGAAGATGTGCTGAGAAGCTTCTATCCCAAAAAGAATGTTGATAACATTCAGTTGGAATGTTATAGCAACAATACTGCATTTCTTTCTGTTTTAGTTTTTGATCTTATTTCTTTTATATTTATATATAAAGGAAGAACTCTTCTGTACATAAAACAAGAGAAAGTTACTCTGAATAGAACGTAGAAAATATTTCAGTATTTTTTAATAAATAATTATGATGAAGAATGTAACAGGGGGGTGGAGACTGACATAAATACAGGCACACACGTTAGATGCACGTGTGGGAACACAAATAGTGAAGCATTTAAAGATGCTACTGTACTACAAACGAAACACAAAATATTTCAACAACCTAAATTTTCCTTTTGTAGTACAAGATTATTTTGAGAAAATGTTTTATATAGATTACTATTCTGGCAACAGGTAAACAGACAAATACAAATGCCCGTTGGTTAATCTAGCCATGTAATGTAATTTAAATACATTGAGAAAGGAAAAGAAATTTAAACCTAAATACAAGGTTTAGATATTGAAATATTTACCTGTCATCTGAGGTGATTTAAAAGGATTTCTCATCAGACTTACAGTAAATGTATTCCTCACAGTAAAGCATTAAATGAACTCTATCACCAAAGATAGTAGGAGAGGAAAGACTGTGTATGAGAAAGAGGCCAAACAGTGTAAAGCCAGAAAGCTTTGTAATCACAGCGGTAATGAGACTTCTAACTATTTATGAAATGGGTTGGATTTCTGTCAAACTATCAAGTAACTCAAAACACAGGTAGAAGTAAAGGTAGAGGGAGGACAGAAAATGTAAGCTAGGAATGAGTGCACTGGGTTTCATTGATAAGTACCTTAGTAATAAGGTAAAAAAATTATATGCCACATGCTCTTTCAATATATGCTACTAGTTAGTAACTGGCATTGAGGAGAAAATATGCAAAAATTCAGATACACAGGACAAATAACAGTTAAAAGTGATTATACATTCTAATATAATCATAAAAGCTAAGCTATTCACCCTCAGATAGAAATAACTATATATATGCATATAAGTGTATTGTGTGTGTGTGTGTGTGTGTGTACAAGTGCACATGCATGCATACAGGTTAATTACTTTAAACAATATTTCAAGGTGAGTTGAAGAGATTACAATTTAAGAAGGTTATATACTTTTAATACGTTTTTAAAATCTTAAAAATGTTTAACACTCAATTTTAAAAGACTTGAACATACTTCAATTTTTTTTTTCTATACAAGTACAAATCTAATATTTTGTTTGGGAGAGTTGAGTAGAGTTGATAAAATCAGGTATCAGTGTATAACTGGTATTAATTATTCCTTAAAGCAATGTTTCTCATAGGAAGGATCCAGATCCCTCTAAGAGGGAACAGATGAATTGCCTACCATGTTTAGTAAATGAGAGAGATTTTAACTTCATAAAACTAGTGCAGTACCATGGCAAAGATAGAAGAATTACATAACTGCAAGCTTTATTTTGTTTTTATATTAATAAAGAAGGAAGACGACAAAAGATTCCATTAACATTTGTTGGGAATGCTGGGCTTTGTGAATTTGAGAACTACAACCTTAAAGCCAGCCTTGGAAGCATTTGAAATTAGAACATTGAGAAAATAAAACTACGTGAAGAAATAATGAAGTAATGGTAAAAATGTCTGGCACTATTGACGGTCAAAAGGTATCACTTTTTAATTACATAAATTTCATGTTTCTTCCATCAACTTAGATTAAGTTCACTTATGATGTCTTCTTCAGACAACCAAACCATGAATGTAGGTATCACAGTAGGTAAAATACTACCATAGTTTTATGTACAAACTTGTATGTAAGACCCTTTTAAGTTGTGTTTAAAATACCAGCTTGAAACACAATATATATATCTGTTTAGTAATGGCACATTTGAATATGGTTTGACAACAGAGCTACTAAAATGTGGCATAAACAAATATAGTGTAACAACCTAGAAAGTTTAAATTAATTTAATAGACTTCTTGCAAAAAGTAGGGATGTGTAAAGCTGAATTCTTAAACCATTAACATGATACAAAAATTATATAAAAAGTATAAAATTAAAGTGAAATTATATCACAGGTCTTTCACACCAAAACCCACTATACAGATATGCCAATGCTATAGTATGTGGTCTAAGACACATAGTTAAGAAAATGTGATAAAGTAAAGTGCATTTAACTGGTTGGCAAGAAAGTTACCAAGATATATATAACTTGATAAACATTAATAGATGCACTTATATATATATATATATATATAAACTATTTTTCTCTCTCATTCCACACAACTACTGCATACTGGAGATTACCAACAAGTGTTTCTTCTCTAAGGTAATTCATTACCTGTAACAAGTTAGATTAGAGAGGGATGATTTGACAACCTGGAGAATAGTAACAGAGAATAAAGACTCACCAGCTCCTTGAGAATGTTTCATTAAGATCCTCATTGTAATGTATGACTTTGTGGTGCAAACTAGTGAAAATTAATTCTAACATTGACATGTGCACTCAATTCCGGTATTGCAACTTGGTTAAGCTTTACATTGTTTTTGATATTATTCCAACCAAAAATGCACAACTGCATCTGCATTCTCAAGGTCAAAACAAGCTACTAAGTACAGCTATTTAACAATGGCAGGATGCTATCTGATATTAACTTAGCAGGAAACTAGAAACATTATAATAAGAGAAATTATTTGTAATTATTGGCCCAAGAAAGGTGTGTATAATTGCATCCACTTTAGACTGGATAGTCTTGAACAAGACGCTAATCAATTTCTTTTGACTTGTTTGTCAGACAATACAAAGAACTTTGAGCTATTCGGTCTTGACAGGTCACTCTAGCAAGCAATCTTATAAAATTCTGGACCTATTCACCTAAACAAGATCATTAAAACCAAGCAAAAGATTGGCCAACCACATATATACTTAGAATAAATAAGCTCATAGAAAAATTTCAGATTTTGGTTGCTCAACCTGCTACAAACAGCCTAATCTCCCTCAAATTACACCCTAACATCTCAAAACATGGAAGATATATTGGATAATATGACCTCTGATATACAAAAAGACGGGTTGGTCATGGCTAGAATGCCTTTGGTCATAAGTTTGCCAATCAGGGCTGACCTGAGAATATACAGTAACAACTAGTTGGCTTAGCAGAGAAAACATTTAATTTATTTTAATGTAATTTGTAAAACATTTCTATAAAATATTATAACATGAAAAAAGATGATAGAAATCTATTTTCAGACCAGAAAATATTGATTTTGAAGTATTTGATTTATCCAGTTTGGAGATAATGTAGGAGACATTATTTGGAAGGCAAAATGACATAAAATATGTTTTACTTTATTCATAGGTTAACAAAATAGTAAAATATTTATTTTATCCTTATCCATATTCTTTCATTTCTCGTTAAACCAATTGATTATATAGAATTCAGAATACTTTCTTTTTTATTCTTGTATTTTATCTCAGAGATTTGTCTATGAGCTTATTCTAAATCCTTCCTTAGGCTAGCCAGACTATTTCTGCAATAAATTAATACTCAGTTTGCATTACTTGCTCACATCATTTTAATACTTTATTCTTCCCATTTGATCACATCACTTAGATTGTCTTTCACTTCTTTCTTTCAAGCTAACACGAGTTTAAACTTCTGCTAATATAGATATTTGCTGAAACTGTTGTTGTATAATATTTTTCAACTTGAATGCTTTTCTTAATGCAAACCACTCTGTTAAGCAACTGATGGAGTAGCTATTTTCAGCCTGGTTAAGTGAGGTCAGTAATGTGACTTGTCTAAAGCTACTATCCTTCAATGATGGTACAGCTTCAATAAGAAAGGCAATTTGGGTGAAAGTGATGTATCCAAGAGGCATACTTAGCAGCTATCTTAGTAATAGTAGACAAGCTAGCTGAGCAGATACACACACCGACAGTACATACAACCTTACATACACCAATACACACACAAGTACACATATATCACTTACTTCATAGCTACACATAAAGCACTACGTATTCAAGAACATACTCGCATATACCACCTTAAACACAACTACACATACACCATTCACACTTCTACCACCACATACACCACTATACAATTATATACACACTATTACACATGCAAATACTCATATTTTATTACTCATACAAGTATATATACATACACTATTTTACACGCAACTATATATGCACTATTGTATACACCACTACATATACAAAACTACATATATACCATTACATACACCACTATACCACATACAACATGTGCACCACTACAAGCCAATGACAAGGCTTTTATGTGATCACTAAACTTAATACTACACTTCACAGTTTTATGGAAAAAAAAAAAAGGAAGAAGCACATTGGACAAGGATGGCCATAGTTGGGATCACTTTCAATATGGGTTTGCTCAATAGAGCTGACAAAGGGCTGAACAACAACACACACCACTCTACATATATATACATGCCATTAAGCATCCTACAATATATTTGAGACCATTATACACTCTACTACACACACAACCGAAAGTCATCACACCCACCAGAGATGCTAGAAAATGGATACTTGTAAAGAAAATATGAAACTTGAGTGCAAGTGTACTATTAGGGTATTTTGAAGACCGTGTGTGTGTGTGCGTGTGAAAGAGAGAGAGAAGAGAGACCACACCATGTGCACACAATAAGTCTAGATTCAGCTTGCCTGCTAAAACGGCATACTTTGCCAAATTCAATATAGTTTAACATGAGTTGCCTATCTCAGTGAATGAAGCTCTACAATCATTGCTATTGACTATCAGAAACATCATTTGAAATCATAAAATTCAGCTCAATGATCCAGCAATTCACCACTCAACCATTGTGGCTCTTATTTGTGTTAACTTTTCTTCAAAAGTTTCGCCCCCTCTTCTTGGGTTGTATCATATTCGCTTTACTGTTTCATAATACTATTTCACTGCAGACACAATAAATCACACACCATCACCATTTATATCATACTGGAACAGAGAACAAAACTCCTGATAACACACATACATACTCATACAAATGTTTCCTTTCTTTTGACATTCCAAAAAGGCCTTTCTTTTTACAAACAATAGTGCTTTTCTGAAAGTTCTGTGGGGTGAAAGGTTTGCAAATAGCCTGACTTATCATTTAAACTGGGAGGAGTTAGTTAGTTGGCTTACAATAGAGATATGCCAGTTGGACTTGTCCTATTAACTTTCAGCACTTCAATTCATAACACAGAATTTAATCCAGTAGCATAATAGATAACACACAAATACATCATTGAATACATTTGTTTTTGATAGTAGTTGTTAAGGTTATACTAATTCAAAGATTAAATTGTACCTTTATCAATAGATCCCTATAATCATATGTCATATGCCCCAACCAGTTTTTTAACTGAAATGATTCTTGATTCTCTACCAACAGCTGCTTAAACCAATATATATTATTGAAGTTCAATGTACTAGAGTACAGGGAAATAAAGAGACATTTAATACTAATCACAAGAATAAAGATTAAGGAAGGACTATTATGTCAAGAGAATTACTTGTGAAAATTAAGTGAGAAAATATTAGAAAAAAATGGGAAATAATGAAAACCAAGTAGATCAGGAAGAGAGAGAAAGGAACTGGCCAATATAGATTTAACTAAGGAGAGAATAACTGGCAAGAGATTAAAAGACACGCCCATTCAAAGAACTCACACACTGAAGTGTACAAAAATAAGTTACATGATGATGTTAATGAGGGTTAGAAGTGATATACTTACTGAGTGGTGGAGTTGTTCCTTCCATCATACCATTTGCAGTTGCAGGAGTAGAAGCTGCCCGTGGCTTTGATATATGGTTGTTTTCAATGTCATTGACTATTAGAGGAGTTAGAGGAACAGAATGATCAAAATTAGGCTGGGATTCTGACTTGGGGTGGGGAGTGGATTCATGAGGTTCGGATTTCTGTGATTGTTTATCACAAACGGTTTCCTCTTTTTGTAACTTAACAGGGGATATAATTTGCTCAGTCTCCACGCCTGATAACGATTTGTCTTTGGCTAAATCATTATTAGGATCAGTGGCTGGAAATGCTTTAGCTGGCTGTTCATTTGCCGGAGTAGTTTCTCTGCTTGCAGAGCCTATAGAACGATTAGAAGAGCGTTTTGAAGATCTTTCTAAGTAATCCCTTGACTGTGTCTCATTTTCTCCATTTACATCTTTTGCTTTACTTTGCTTTTGACCTGAAAATAAAATTGCATAAGACTGTTGTATTTATCTTTTCACAATTTAAAAAAAAAAAACAATTTTAAAGTTTATAACAGATCTTACATAACAATATCTTAATATAACTTTTCTCTTATTTAAATTCTTTTTTTTTTTTTTTTGCAAAATTTATAACATAAAAAAATAATGATTAAATAAGCATGAATTAAGAATAACAGAATCAAGCATCTAATTCAAAAATCCAATTCATTAGTTGAAACAATGTAATTCCAGGAATCAGTAGTCCAAGAGCTTTGCATAATTTAGCTATGATGCTACTCATTGCAGTGAAAAATAATTTTCACTTTCACTTGAAGCACCATTTCTTTGAAAATAATAGAATTCCAGGCAAAAACAAAGCTTTAACTTAAGGTGGGAAGCCTGGAAGAATTGTCTCTAAGTATCAGAGATGACTGACTGACAGAAACCAGAAAGAAAAAAAAAAGATTTCAGCTCTAAATAATTTTGGAATGATAACTGCAGATGAATGAGACTGCAAAACTTCACTTTGTTTATTGAAACCAATTAATTCAAACTTAATTATGTCAGTTTAAAAATATGTATTTCCATTGTTTTTTTAAATTTATGAGAAAGACAAAAATCAAAGAAACACTAGTTTAAGGTGTTAATCAGATTGAGAATCCTTTTAAACATGAATAACTCATTTAAGTGGGATCAGTGTATCATGAAGGGAGGCTTATTTGCATTTAGTTAAGCTGGGTAGATTAATTTTACCTCACGTGTGGAGAGTTACATGCATTTAGCTAAGCTAGGTAGATTCATTTAACCTTAGATGAAGGAGAGTTACTTGCATTTAGCTGAACTAGCAAGATTAAATTAATAACAAGCATATTTTATCTTAAATAAGTAGGAAATAACAGTTTATACCTTTCATATGAACATTAGTAATCTATGGAATATAGAAAGAGTGGTATAAGCAACTCAGAACTTGACTTTATTCTTAAATTCTATTTTATATCTGTTGTGATAAATGAATAAACTTTACAAATTTTTAATTTCTTAAATCAAATTTTTGCTTTTGTCCACAAAATCAGTTTAATATTTAGGAAAAAATATCAGTGAATATTCTGGAAATTATTTGTACACAACTATATCAACACTTTGACTCTTTTGTACTTAAAAACTCACTTCTTCCAATTATCTTCAGAAATTGTCCCTGTGTTTTTGCAGTGCCAATTAAGAATAATTTTGGGAAAGATGCATAGCAAGTTATGACTCCAGAATGTAGAAAGCACTGCTAATGGCCATTAGGAAATCTTAAAGAATTGCAGGCTTCAAATAGAAACTTTAAGCTTTTTCTTGGCTGACTCAGAATATTTTTTTAACTTTCAGATGTTTTGCTTTCACCACCTTGCAGAGCACAGTACTTTAGCACCAACTTTTGGATCAGCTTGCAGGGTAGAAGCTGTGCACTGTAAATGCTTCTTCATCATCTCCACCACCACCAACACCGCCATCATTGCTGCACCACCACTGCCACAACTACTGCTGTTGCTGCTGCCATTACCACCATCAAATTACATCATAGTAATTCCTAATTTTTGGTTTTAGACTTTTATTAAATACTGTTAACTTATTTAAACACAGAGTAAGTTCCCAAAGTTACATGAATTATCTTGCATTTTGGGGGATGCTATTTGTCCTGGTTTATACAAAACTACCAAAACTTTTTAATTGTTATTTCTCCACTAAAAACAAAATGGCTAAATACTTCGAAAATCACTGAATATTCTGGGACTTAGTTTCACTCAAAGATATTATACCTACCACCAAACACATCAAGATTCATCTTTACTTAAGTAAGGCTCCTCTTTACTTAACAGACTTCTTTCAATCAATTTTAGAAAATGTTCCTATTTTTATTTCAAAACATGTTTGTTCAACCCAAGGGAATATAAAACAATGAACATAAAAATGAACCTACTACACCAAATAAATAAGTATATGAATAAACAAGCACAAATGGCTTCTTCAGTTTTTGTAATGTTTCCTACTGTATGGAGCTTGGTTATATTTAATCTAAACTGACATACTTTTACTGAATGTTGAGCAGTTGTTTTTCATTAAAAATTACCACATAATTTTATAATTTATAAACTGACATGAACTGATAACTGAGTTTTCCTACTTGAAGCCAAGAATTCTTGCAACTCCTCTTAAAAAGTTACAAATCTCAACTCTTGAAATATATCATTTGTGTATGTATATGTGTACTCTGTAATTTGGGTAAAAATTGCTGTCTTTAGATTTATTCTAGAGTATGTAGTGCAATTACTTTATGAATTTCCAAATATAAACCAACTTGTCAGGATGTACTTATAAATATTTGTGTGTGTGTGTGTGTGTGTGTGTGTGTGTGTGTGTATGTATGTGTGTATGTGCACATGCATGTGTTTCCATGTACAGGAATGGATAATTTAAATAATGTTGCTCAAAGAAACAAACAAGATATCTTTTATACCTCATTGTAATAATTGCATACTTTGAATGAAAAACAAAAGAAAACAGAACAGAATTCTTCATAAGAAAAAAATAATTCCAGATGTTAACAGAATATCATTTTATAATTGTACAGATAAATAAGGGTTTATAATATAAATTTAAGGTTTCTAATGCTTATACTGGTCAGTCTGTTTCTTCCATTATTCAAACTTATGGAATCAATTGGACTTTTTCCAAAACTCTGTGGAAGAGAGCCAAGTTTTGTTCAAGTACTGCCAGAAGTAACTAGTTTACACCTTTTTTTGTGATTGCTTTTTTTTTTATTTTTTAAAATTTCTAAAGAAAGACTTTATGTTACTTCAATACAACAGAAAATATGTGGCATGAAGCATTTGGAGAAGATTCAAAAATTTAAATTTACAGGACATAAGAACACTTTCAATTTTATTCCTAAGTAAATAAATAAAATAATTTAGCTTAATCAACTCAAAGACAATGCCCCAACATGGCTTTAGCCATGGTGACTAAAGCTAAAGAACTAAAGACATATATTTTACAATTCCTTAGTAGTAAGTTCTATGTTGGAAGTGACAATTATAAAGAGATACTACAGGTTACCTATTACCTATATAATGGTACATAAAACGTTGCTATGATGCACTAAATACAATGAAACTATCATCATCTGCTAACTTGGTATACTGCCAGGTATGTTCTCATCATTACTATACTTATGACTTGTAAAAGCAACATCTGGCTTGATGGAATTTATATTAAACTCCAAGTGTCATATGTGAAGTCTTGAAACGAAGAACTCATATTTCATTGTTTCAAATCTGCAGAAATGATTTATAAAACAAAAATATGAGAATATAAAGAAAAAGCCAAAATTAAATACAAACTTTTTCTCACGCAGAAATTATATTTACACACATGCACTATTTGTCCTATGTAACATGAGCATATTATCCAAACTAAAGTTTCATTCAATATCCATTTGTTTGAATGTATACTTCAGTAGATGGAGAATATATATATATGAGGATGAGTCATCAACTATCTGCAATGCACATACATTTACTTCTTGTGAGAAGACTAGTCCTTGTGATGCAAGTTTAAACTTGAAACACCAATTAAATTGTTGTTATTGCCCATTAAGCACAGTCACTTCTTTTTCTGCTAGCTCTCGAGAAGTGCAACATTCATAAATCCTGTAGGATGAAAGTGTATCACTGGCAGAAATCCATTGAAGTGTGCAGAAATAGTGCTTTGCCATGACAAATTGTGTACAAATAGATTGAAAAGTTCAAAAATTGATCACTGGTGATCCTCTTCTTCAGTGCATCAAAAAGTGGAATGGCCATGGTTAATGTAATAATAAACTTAATTAACAACTCAAGTTCAAATCTGCACAGTAGTGACTAGAAAGAAACCATGACTAGCAATGCATAGACAACTAATTCTCCTACCAAGAGGAAAAAGTGCATAAGTGATTGTGGATTATAAATGACTCACCCTCATATAAATGAAATTTTGCAAGCATGGAAAAATGGACATTAAATGATGACGATATGTGCATATTTACATGTATGTCTATGTATGTATATATGAGGGGATGTTGAAAAGTGCCTGGCTTTAGGTAAATGAAAATACAGGAGGATCAGTTAATTATGATTTTATCCAACATATTCCCCTCTAAGATTAACACACTTATTGCACTGGTCCTTCAGTTTTTCTAAGTCCTGTAAAAGAACTCAGACGGTTGGACCTCCAGCCAAGCTTTTCGCGATACCCTTAAAACTTTTCAGGAACTTTTCAGTACATGTTATGTATAACATGTTAAGGCACCTTTTTGCATTTTGAAATCACAAATATATACTATATAAACATTATCAAACTTACAAAGTGTTTTGACAACTATGGGTGGTACTTTTCCATTCTTCAAAAAAAAAAAAAAATACATGGAAGACACACATATATACAAATACATACAAAGAAGACCTACATATACAAGAACACACACACACACACACACACACACACACACACACACACATACAGACATACACACATACATATATACATACATAAGCAAACACACATGCTCAGAATGTTTCAGCTGCTTTAAGACATTTGAAAAGTTGAAAATAAGCAAATAAAAATTAGAGGCATTGTTTTGCCATAGAATCTTCTGTTACACTGGAACTGTCAGTTCCAGGGAAGAGATTACTACTACTAGTGTTCTACTATATCAGTGGTATAGAAAATCAAATCGTTGACCTATAAAACTCAGCCTCATTTCTGAAGAATATTTTCACAGAAGAAATCACATCTATTTGGTTGCATATTTTAACAAGATACAGATATCAGTTCGTTTTTATTTATCTACCAAAGTATGGAAGCCTCTACATGGGTTGTTCGAACCACATGAAACACCAGCTAAATGTACCTCGAATTTCATTGTACAATGTACAGAAAAAACAAACATTAAAAAATGACCAAATGAAGGCAGAAAGAGTTAATTAAGAAAAGACAGTATTTAATACTTTCTAAATAAAATGGGTTGGAATATCTCTGATCATAGATCTACTCAATCAGAACTGACCTGAGGTCGAACAACAACATTTACTATGTTGAATTCCGGCACAATAAGCAACAGATTCAAGTCTAGGTTGTCAAATTGCTAATTTTCTAGACGTTAGGTAATTTCCATTCTTTTCATTTTATTTTGTGCCAGTATTGTTAGTGCTATTGTGCTCCAAAATCATATATTTTAACAAATTAACTAATGGTTTCTGATAGCTAAAGTAGCTGACATTTGCAATGTCTTCTATTACTGTAGACAAGAAAAGAAAACCCTGTAAGTCCAAACGGTTGTTAATGGAACACCTATACATGACTGAAAAAAGCATTCTCTTTATAATCCTTGCAAGTTAAGACAAAACTCACACTGCCTCTAATACCAATTCCCCTTAAAATCACACCCTGCTATCTTAATTTAGGAAAGACATGGGAAAATGTAGTACTACATATACACACACATATGTTTCTGCCAATAATAATGATCGCTAGCATAGGAAGAAGGTCACAAATTTTGGGATAAGAGTTTAACCAATTAGGTATCAAAACCAGTACCTGATTGGTATTCATTTCATCAATTCCAGAAGAATAAATTGCAAAACTGACATTGGCACATTTGAACTCAGAACTGAGAGAGACCTAACTAAATCCTGCATGGTATTACGTCTGTTACTTGACTGATTTTTGCCATTCACTAACCCTTTTATAATATTAATTTCTTTCACTAATACGAGACCACATATTTGGAGAGGGATGTACTGATTAAATCATCTCAAACAGTACCTCATAAGGCATGTCAAAGTTGGCTCAGGCAGAATATAACTACATACCACATGGCATTTTCTTCAAACAAAGCATGAAGCTCTATAATTTTTAAAGGAGAAGGTTACTCAAGATAAGATCAGGAAATCAAAAACCCACAACCACACTCCCCTCTGAATGTATAGTCTTCCAGCTCCAACCATTGATGGATTTACTCTTCTTTTAATCCATACCAAATTCATCACTTTTCACCCAACTTTCATTAAATTTGCTGGAGTGCACAGCTTTTTTTACCTACTCTGACCTTCAACCCCCAAGTGATACTTATTAAGTGATGAGCAATTCACAGGAAAGATAATAAAGAATTTTCTTCCTAGCTTTTTCTGTTTTAGCTTACTATACAACCTCCTAGCCAAAACAAATAGAAAATTGGTCTGAAACTCTTAGTCCTAGGAAGACAGCAGTATGGCCTTCACGGTAAACTCAGTTTTTTTTTTTTTTCCACAATTAAATTAATCCCTGTATTTGACTGGTATTTATTTTAGAAGCTAGAGAAGGATGAACAGCAAAGTTAACTTCTCACTACAACTGTAGAAGAGCTTGAACCAATGAAGGTGTCTCTATAAAGTCACTTGATTTGCTATGAGTATCAGCCAAATACTTTCATAAAATACTTAAAAAGTGAAGGACACATTGGTGATTGCAGTCCTAGATGAACGAAAAGACAGGTAGGTCACAGCTGAAATGCCTTTGATAACAAGTCTACCTAAACAGTTCTTAAATGACAATACTGTCTGAACATTAGTGGCAGACAGAATGACAAAAACATGCAGGCAATAATAATTACTGAAGTAATTACTTTATGCAGACACACATAGATGAAACAAACAGGAGCAAACACCAAATATCAGAATTATTAATATCAGTCAATCAGTGATTAATTCAACTGACTTTAAGCAAGAAGGGGCAATGAAAGTTGTGAGATATGTGTCTTCCTCAAGAACAGTATTGATGTAGCCAGAAAGAAAATTGTGTCCTACACTTAGTTTAGCAAAAGAGCTTACATAAATATTCAGTCTCAAGGATGTAGGCATGGCTGTGTAGATGGATTCAGGTATGACTGAACTTCAGAGAAAAAACTAACGAAACCATTGCTTTTGAACAAAAACGCCTAGCGGTATTTGGTCTATCCAAGCAAGACACTTTCTTGCCCTTTCCACCATCAGAAATTCAATGAACCAGTGTCTGCCTTGTTGGAAACTAATAATCAACAATGCTTATTGTTCACAAAATATGGTATAAATAATTGAGTTAAAGATATCCAGCATCAAAGTCTGCCTTCTTTATTTGATATTGAGCACAATAAACAGTATTTATCAGTGGATGGGAGGTTGTAATGAAGTTCATAAAAGGGTTAAATAGAAGATGTTTCATGAATATTTCAAGCAAGAGTGGTTTGGTGTATGTGCAATATTTTGGCCAGAGTCTAGAATAAAATCCAAGCTACAGACTTAATTATTCAAGACCTTATTTTCATATAACACTAGAAAAATTATCTATTACTAAATTTGTATCTTATGTTTTGAAAAATGTAAATTCTTAGGAGTCTTGAGATTTTTGTAACATGGATATGTGATAAGAAGTTTGCATTGCAACCACATGGTTCCAGATTCCATCTCTATTTCTTGAACTGACTAACAGATTGATTAATGTCTCTTGTGAGTGAAAATTAGTTTGCAGATACTGTGCTACATGATTTTTCATGCTGGCATGAGTTGGATAGGTTATTTGCATGCACATGCATGGTGTGTGTGTGTGTGGGGGGGTCGTAATTATATATTCCAATGTAAATACTTTTTGTTATTAAATGCCTGTAAAATGAATGCAACTCAGATCAACTTAGCTATTCAATAAATAGATATTGATAAAAAGAGCACCAGATTACTAAGGTTGATAAACTTAACTAAAAACCCTTGAAGACAGTTAGTTCCCTAGTGTAGCCAATGATTGAAACAAGTAAAACTTGTTATAATCCATCTTCATTAAAAGCACTGTACCACATCAGCTATGACTTTGTTTTTCAGACGTGTTATTAAAGTGCAAGATTACTGTGAACATATGGTTACAGTGCTTAAACATGACTACTACAGTCATTATGTATCTCTTGGGCAAGGAGTATAATATTGTTTATTTCAGCTGTCCAACAGAAAAAGCCAAGCCCCACATCTACTTTATGGTATAGTTAGAATTAGAAAGAGAATTTTGTTATTATTTTACATTTATTTTTTCCATACTATGATGATGAACAGCTGGGTTATTTTTATTGAAGCATTTTATTTTTTATTATGTACCTTTTTAATTTTTCACAGCCAGAAGTTCTTTACATCCCAACCATTCAACTATGAAATGGGATTAGGTTCTATTTATGACACTCACATAAACTGGAGCATGAAAAACTTTGTGCCTTATTCAGGGGCCACATTGCACAGACCCTGGCAATATATAGTATATAGCCTTGATAGAACAACCATTGAAACCATTATGAGAACCGACCCACTTCTTGCTTTGAAAGAATGAGATATTTTTAAAAGTTAGTAAGTAAAGGAGGGGCAGTGACATCAGTAGACTCTCCCAAATTGACGAGACTGATGCTGCTGATATCCAGCATTAACATCTGCAAAATAAACATGAACAAAAAGAAAATGAGGGGAGTGTCTGGAGTGATGGATTGCAACTGACTAAACTCCATTAACCTTTGAGCATTTAAACTGGCCGTATCTGGCCCAAATATTTTAGCTGCTTTGTGCTTAAACCAGTCAGATCTGGCATCTCACACTTATTCCATAATGTCATTCTAAAAATAAGCAATCATATTGTTGAAATTTCAAAGCTATGAGATAATACATGATTAATTCAAAACACTGTGAATAAATAAGTATTGTATTTGACAGAATAATCAAAATGCTAAAGGGTTAAACAAACCCAAAGACCAGGTGATGATCTTCACCAAAGACATAAAACAACTACTTTGTCAAAGACATTTCCACTTAATTGCTTATTATATCCCAATTCCAATACTTATCTGCTTTCATCAATAAAAAAAATCACTTAATTAACTGAACTGCTACTGGACTGAGTGCTAATTCTTAATACATCCAAGGAACATAAACAAAGTGGTCATGGAGGACAAACACAAAAACACACACAAACACACACACATACAATGGCCTTCCTTCAGTTTCTATCTATCAAATCCACTCAACCTAGAGTTATAGTGGAAGACACTTGCTCAAGTGCCATGCAGTGAAAATGAACCAGGAACCATGTGGTTGGACAGTAAACCTCTTACCACACAGCCATGCCTGTTCAGAACCAGCATAAGTTGTCTTCCTATGTTTTTTTTTTTTGGTGGGGGGGGGGGATTAAATATGAACCAGTAATGCAATTGAACTAATTCAGTGGATTATACTCAATCTTTGTTAATTATTTAATGAAAGGATTAGTGTGATATTGTGATGTGGTAGGAAGTTCTCTACAAATGAAAATCAGTTCTACCTAGGAATCAAGACGTTGCTAATGTAAATAAGAAGGTTACAGATTTCACCATTTCTTAATTCCTCTCTTCAAACTTCAATCTTTACTCATTTGCAAATATACATATATATATACTTCTGATAATATATATGTTTATATATATATATTATCAGAAGTATAACCACTAACAACAATGAATATCACAAAATGCTTTTTCTAAGTTAAAAAGAGATAAAAGCTATAATATAGAATAAGAGATAAATCATTGAAGATATAATATAAATGCTAACTCATGCAAATATAATAAAACAAAAACAAAAGAAATGAGGGTAGCTACAAAAAAAAAATAATGGTCCCCTGAAGATATATATTTTAAAAAAGAAAATATACACATTCCTGACAGTGCCTGGAGTGTAAAATTCTTATCTGTTGTATGAATCCTTGTAGGCCACCTAATCTCAAAGACTACCTCCCTATTCCATTGCTTGAAAGAACATTCCTGGCACATTCAACATAGAAACAGTTTATATATTTATTTGTTCACGTGAAGAACTTCTTCACTGTCAGAAATATCAGCAAGGATTTACCAAACTAATAAGTCATCTTATTTACTAGATCAGCAGTTCCAGTTCTTTCAAGACTCAAGTAATTCTCTAAGGAAATGGAGTTTGTTTACCATTTATATTAAACACTGACAGATCATGATCTTTTTTTTCCCACCCCACAGAACAATTGTTTGTACAATATTTGAAGGAGAAGTTCTACGCTTAAATGATAATTATTTATTTAGACTATCACAACACAGCATAATTTTCTGAAATACTTATCACTTAGCCAAGAAAATTTTCAGATTTCATTTGTTTTTACTTGTTTTTTTATTATTTCATTTAAAAAGGAAGGGTATTGCCCTTAAGCCTGTCAGATCCTTCTAAACCAAGAGATCAGGGAATGTAAAGATGTTTAATGAGATTAACCCTTTTGATACTAACCTGCCCCAAGACCACCCCTGGGTCTATGGTACAAACTCCATTTTAAAATGATCTAAATTAAAAACTTCAATCAAAATTTCCTGTTAATTTCTATTCCAAACACCAGCTTAAAAATGACTAAGCTATTTTACTAAATTCTTCACTATTTTCAAAATCAAATGAAATGAAGACAGTCTGTTTCAACAGAAGTATGGTAATGAATGGGTTAATGTTCATCTTGATTTCTTATCAATAAATGGCTGAAGGGAAAACATGACCAAGGCGATCTATATGATTAAAGTTCTGGAGAATGATTGAGAAAGCCTCTTCTATGCAGTTTAGCAGGATAAGAAACAACATGGATGAAAGAGTTTTACTGTATTCAGTGGAGTCTGCATACAATCAACAAATTTATTTTCTGCCAATTGCCAAAATAATGATCAGTCCTAATTATGGAATTCCAGACATCCATTTCATAAACTGAAGCCAAAAATGATAAAGATGAAAGAATGAGAGAGAATTTTTCATCATCTGAAATCAATATTTTAATAATGATTCTTTCAAAAATAGGTAAAAGCCTATTTTAATAAGATAATTAGAATTGGCCCCACAAATAAAATAGGTAATTATTTCAGTAACATAGGCAGATTTCAATTAAAGACTGTAAAGTGTGTAAGAGAACTTAACAGAACACTAGGACTCCTGCAATCATAATTATCTTTCATTTTATATTTTTTTTTCTGGCCAGGTGAAGAGAAGATTAATTGATTAAATCAACCTTAGTATATATCTTACTTGATACTTTAGAGGTGATGCAAGGCAAACACGAATACAACAGCTAAGATGGACATGTTAAATACTGTAAGGGCTTCCCAGTCTTTTTCTATGAATGAAATTTTTACTTTGTTTTGTTTACCTAAGCTATCAGACACTTTATCCACCTTTTATTACTGGCACTTGTACATAATGACCAAATTAACCCAGTAGTATTTGAATACTGAAGTGTTATGTTTTGAATTAAACAGTAAAACATTATAAAAACTATAGTAGCAGTAGTAGTAGTAGTAGTAGTAGTAGTAGTAGTAGTACCAAACTACATACACTTACAACCTTCTCCCCCTTCTAGCACACACACACACACACACACATGCATGCGCGCACGCACAAACAAATAATCATCAGATAAAGAAGGTATATATATGAATGTGTATATTTCTGGGAATGGTGCCAAAACTTGAGATTTATCATAAACATCTAATATGGAAATTTAAACACAAACACACAGCACAAAAAGATAAAAATCAAAAGACAATATAAAAAAAAAATAATAATGGTTTCTAATTTCAGCACAAATCTAGCAAATGTGAGGAGAGAGAGTAAGTTGATTAAATCAAATCTCAGTATTGAACTAATATGTTATTTTATTGACCCCCAAAAGGATTAAAAAAAAAAAAAAAAATTGACCTTGGCATGATTTGAACCAAAAGAGCCAGAACAAATACCAGAAGGTATTTTGTCCAACACTCTACAAACTGTCGATCTACCATCCTACAACAACAACCATTATTAATAATAGTTGTTCTTAACACAGGCACAAGGCAAGCAAATTTTGAGGGAAAGCATAAATTGACTACATTGACACATGTACTTTATTAATACTTAATCGTATCAACCCTGGAGAAATGAAAGGCAAAGTTGATCTCGGTAAGATTTGAACTTCAAACATAAAGAGGACATAGCAGAAGGCATTTTGTCAAACACTCTACCAATTCACAGCCTAACAACAGCAGCAGCAACAATGTTTTCTTTTATTCGCCACATGAAGGGGTCAATACATGAACAGGTTACAGAAAGTGAAAGGTAATATTAACACCCATCTCACCTGTGGCACTCATGCCCTACCAGTGGGGCATAGGTTACTTCAGAATGGGACATAAGTAACTGGTGCATAAAGCTAAAACTAAAATTCCAATTAGAACTTTTGTTTATATATATGTTTTATGTTTATTAATTTAATTTTTTTTTTGTTTTATTGAGGTTAAACAATTTTCTTGGTTGAAGGAGATAACTAAAAGTACTGATATTTCTCGTAAAACGGGGTAGATAATACAATCTTTTAATGGGGTTATATTCCAAGATCAAATCCTATCAAGGTTAGCTTTGCCTATCATCCCTCTGACATTGATAAAATAAAGTACTAGTCAAGTACAGGGATCAATGGTTTTGACCAAACCCCACTCCACAAAATTGCAGGCCTTGTGCCTAAATAATCGTTGATACCATTATTTCTTGCATACAAACAAGGCCTGAGATTAAAGGGGACAAGAGCAGTCAAGAGTACAATAGATGGATTCATACCCTGCAGATATAGATGATTGGTTGGTCCAATCAACTACATCTATATTCACATCAAATTAATGTGATAAAGTCAAAAGAAATAACTATAGCAGTAATAGTAATTGTGCTGAGAGATATCTCGGGTGATAAATATTGCAAATTAAGAATAGTTGTATTCTACAGGGAATGTGTATTCCACAAGAACTCAATTAATTATTTAAATTGGGAGTTACATGTATGCATATATGTGTATATGCATATATATATATATATATATATATATATATATATATATGTACACACACACACAAAAGGAAAGAGAGAAAGAAGGAGACAGTATTTTCTAACTGAAGGCACATCAGACTCATGCTTTTGTCTAAATAAAATAGCAATCCCCTATATTAAAACTGTGTTACAATTCTTCTCAGGCAAATACCTAAATGTTTTAAACATTTATACAGAACCAATACATATATTCTGAGATCTTCTCTTTAGTCTGTTCTATCACCTGCAGAAAAATTTTATAATATATATATATATATATATATATATATATATATATATATATAATATGTAGAGAGACAGACATTGCTGTTATCCCCATAGTATTATTTTTATGTCTGGTCATGCTGAAGTACCACCTTAACAGGTTTTTTAGTAGAAGAAATCGACCCCAGGACTTATTCTTTGTAAGTCTAGTACTTCTTCTATTGGTTTCTTTTGCTGAACCACTAAGCTACAGGAATGTAAACACACCCGCATCGGTTGTCAAGCAATGGTGGGGGAAAACTAAACACAGACACAAGACACACCCACATAAATACACACACACACACACACATATATAAACAATTGCAGCGTGGAAGGTGTTTATAAGCCATTTAAGAACACAAAAAACATTAGATTCACTACAACATTTAAATTTAATTTGCTAAAATATTTTCATCGCTTTGAGACCGTGAGACCTGTTCACTGACAAAATTCCATGCTGCATCTGAGATGCAGCACTGACACCTTCCACGCTGCAATTGTTTTTGTTTCAGCACATGATCTCAGATCAAGTCACTTGCTATGCAAGTACATCTCCATAATATATATATATATATATATATATATATACATATATACAACAAGCTTCTTTCAGTTTCCGTCTATCAAATCCACTCACAAGTCTTTGGTCATCCTGAGGTCTTGAGGCTATGGTAGAAGATACTTGCCCAAGGTGCCACACAGTGGGACTAAACCTGGAACAATGCAGTTGGGAAGCAAGCTTCTTACCACACAGCCACACCTGTGCCATAGTGAACTTCTTAACCACATAGCCATGACTGCAAATAGTTACTCATATGCATACATCGTCACCATTTAACATTTATTTTCCCATGCTTGCATGGGTTGGAAGGAGGCAAATTTTCCATGGTGAGATGCCCTCACCCGTTTTCAAGCAAAGTTATATTTCCTCAGGACCAGACATATTCTTACAGGATATTAGAACTGAATGGCAATACTTGTATGAGAGTAACACTCACTTACAACAAGCATGCAATGTCAAGACAAGGAGACAAACACACGTACACTCACACACATATATGATGAACTTCTCTCAGTTTCAGTTTACTAAATCCACTCACAGGACCTTTGGTCAGCCCAGAACTACAGTAGAAGATGCCCAAGGTGCCGCGCTGTGGGATTGAACCTATAACCATGTGGTTAGGAAGCAAACTTCTTACCACAAATGCCCGCACCTATAATACATACATATATACACCCACACCTGCATCAATCATACATACATAGATATATGTATGTATGAACACACACACAAACAAAATAAACAGATACATATGCATGTGTATACACACATGAATTATACAGGATGATTCAAAATCCCTTTAACATTAATATAAAATGGTTAAAAAGCAAATTGAGCTTCTTGATGTACATCTCATCTACCTTTCCCTTTGTATTCCACACACCTCCTACCTCCAAACCACTGCTTTCATTAATCCTCCTTCAACCCCAGTCCCCACCATTGATTGCCACAGTAGCTGGTCCACTACTTTACCATTCATACCACCAGCTTCCAGAGCTACCCTGAGCTGCTAAACTACATATGAGCAGACAACCGAACAGGAATACTATTATACTGTGCCCTTTTTAGAATGTGCATTTGTTATGTCAAAAGGTATTTACAACAAAATAACAAAAGCAAAAGCTGTAAACTTCATGATTCCAATTGTTACATTGGTCATACAAGTACAACATTCTCTTGTAGGTTCACTATGTATTTACAAAGAACGATATACCACACTACATAAAACAAAGCTAGACAGGAAAACATTAGTGGACAACACAATTTTACTCTATAGAATTAATCACAAAAATAGCAGATTAATGATGGAAACCTTAATCTTAACACAACACAGTGTGAAAATAAACAAACATGCGCACCACACAAACAAAAAAAACATGACTCATGACATATAAATCTAATGATTAAATTTCAAATTCCCATGTAAAATCTACACAAATAGCCTTTGCCTAGTTATAAAAGCAGTTACATATACCAAGATTTCACATCTTGAAGAATAGAGTGTGAAAGTCTGCAAATGATGAATTTTATTATTTCAAATGAACTGCAAGTGAGTCATACAAATATTAGAAAAAGAAACTTAAAGGAAGATAAAGCTAGAACATGGTGTGTGTGAGTATATATATATATATATATATATATATATATATGTATATGCATGTGTGTGTATATATATATATATATATATATATATATTTGCCTCCGTATTCTTTCTGTTGAAGAGCGTAGCTCGAAACGTCAAAGACTTTCCGTATTCCCGAGCGTCATACTAATATATACTTTTGTTATTTACACCACCTGTCCTCGTCTGTTGTTATTATTTGTATATTCTCCCATATATATATATATATATATATATATATATATATATATATATATACACACACACACACACATATACACATGTGGAGGCACAATGGCCCAGTGGTTAGGGCAGCAGACTCGCGGTTGGAGGATCGTGGTTTTGATTCCCAGACCGAGCGTTGTGTGTCTTTATTGAGCAAAAGCACCTAAAGCTCCACAAGGCTCTGAGAGGGGGTCGTGGCGACCCCTGTTGTACTCTTTTGCCCCAACTTTCTCTCACTCTTTCTTCCTGTTTCTTGAGTAATGCTGCAATGGACTGGTGTCCCATCCAGCTGGGGGGAACACATACGCCATAGAAATTGGGAAACCGAGCCCATGAGCCTGGCTATGCTTGAAAAGGGCGAATTTCTACTTTTTCTACACACACACATAGTATGTATACATATATGCATGTGTGCATGCGTGTGTGTGTGTGTGCGCAATACTTATGCCTCTTTTGAGATATAAATTTGTGTATACAAATATATATTGAGACAGAGAGTAGAGAGAGGTAATGATGCAGAAAAACACAATTAGGCTTGTTACATATATACATATATATATGTGTGTATGTATATATGTATCTAGCCTAATTGTCTTTATCTGCATTACTACCTCCATATCAACTTGTCTTGGATTTCTCTTATAGCCATTCTTGATGCCATGGACCTACTCCTGGATGAAGAATTCAGAATTTAAGTTAATATTCATTTGAGCACTACTGCATGTTTTCTATACTGAGCATATCTAGCTCTTACTTATTCTCTCTCTCTCTCTCTCTCTGCACGCGTGTGCTTGTGCGTGCATGCATACACACACTGGCATATACATATAGACGCACATAAATTCTTAACATACTTCAAGCAGAATCACTGTAACAATAAGTACAAGACATTCTAGAATGCAACTTAGCTTCAGATTAAACTATAATGAAGCAAAACCTTTTCACTGTCTTTTCTCCCCCAACATTGAACCAATTACTTGAATACGTGTTAGGAAGTATGCATCTCAATCTAGGACATCAAAGTAACTTTTCAGACAATCTGATACAATAGATTCTCTATCAAACAGAAATTCAAAGAGGTATGTAAGAAATTGATAAGGTGATTGCAAAGCTACATTAAATGGTGATTTATCAACTTTACCCTTTCACTCTTTCAATGCAGTGAACTCACGAAGTAAAATATTTCACCCACTTTTATCCACAATTTCCAACACTTCTCAAAATTAACTGTATGTTTGCCTTGATGACTCAATGTTGTTTGCAACAATGAGTCACCATGTGAAAGTATCAGTGCAGTAGTGAGCTTAAATAGATACAAAGCCAGGATGGAATCCTTGGAAGATGACTGGAAAGTAACATTTTAATCATAACTAAGCAAATGTGTTTCGGAAAAGTAGTCTATCAAATCTTGGACTGCAATTTGAAATTGTAGCTACTTTTGCAAAAAAAAAAAAAAAAAAACATCTCAAGATTCTTGGTGTAATCATAGACTGTTAGCTATTATGAGGAGAACTAATTTCCATCATATGTAACACAGCTGCACAGATGCTTGGAGAACTCAAACAGCGAAGCAATGATTTTATCATGTTAAAGATGTCCATCAAGCCTTGAACTCAATTGAAAGCAACCTATGAGAAAGCAAACTGAGATTCTGAATGTAACCATAGACAGTGAGCTGATATGAGCTGAATATATCTTCATCATATATAACATAGCTGCAGAGAGGATTAGAGCTCGACACAAAATTGTATGAATGCTTACAAATAAATAGTCATACACACAAGCACACATTCACACTCACACATTCATATACACACACACATTTAAAAGTATAAACAAATATATATATACTAGGTGCGGTGAATAAATCATCATCTAAATTATGCAAAAATAAAAATAATACTGACATCTTATTTTAACAGATATATTTACCAAAATTGCATAAAAATATCTTGAAATACTAAAGAGTCAATTTATTCAATAAAATCACCATTGGCTTCAACCACAACCCCCAGATGACTTCAGAATCTCCTGCAACTCTTCTGGACGGTCTTCTTGTTGGCGAATACTGCCATAATCCTTGCTTTCAGTTCATCTTTGGTCTTACAAGGAGTTTTGTTGATCTCTCATTCAGCTGTGCCCCACACATAATAATCAAGGGGGTTGAAATCTGAAGAGCTAGGTGGCCAGATGGTAGGGGTGATGTGGTCACAGAAATTGCCTAGGTTCTCTGCTTACGTGGCATGGTGCAGAGCCCTGTTACCAGACATAGGGTCATCCAGCAACCACCCTCTTGACCCAGAGCAGCACTACCTCCTCCAGGCACTTGATGTAGGCCTCTGTGTTAAGTCTGAGGTTGCATGGGAAGATGAGTGAAGGCATAACATCGCCATCACTAGTGATCACTCCAAACACCATGATGTTGACTAGATGTTTGATTTTTATCATTCTTGGTACATGTCCTCAGATTGACACCCAATCTGAAATGTTCGTATTGGAGCTTTCGGCACAAATGCATGTCGTTTCCAAATTTCTGGCAGAGTGAATTGCATCCTGGTGCTGTTTTTCTCACAGGTGGTGCACAACTGACCCAACTATACTGTGTAGTCGTCAAAATCAGAAAAATACACGTGTGGTCTTAAGTATAAAATGGTGACAATTTACCCATCACACCCTGTATGTAAAAACATATATAAATATATATATATACATATATATAAACATACACACATATTCAGAGACAAATACACACATACATTCATACCCACACCCATATGCACACACATCAACATGGTATGTATATTCATACAGGGGTTATGATGTCATTGCAGTCAAATGTGATTTGTAATATTGTAAGAAACTGATATAAACTAAATGATGAGAAATCCAATATACATATACAGGGTGCAATGGGTAAATTGTCACCATTTTATATCTTTAATTTTTCACATGTGCATTGTTCATTTTTTATTTTGTCAACTACACAGTATAGTAGGGTCAGTTGGGCACCATCTGTGAGAATAACAGCACCATGATGTAATTCACTCTGCCAGAAATTTGGAAATGACATGCTGTACTGCTTGGCATTCACACTAGAAGCTCCAATACAAATATTTCAGAGTGTTTGGGTGTCAGTCTAAGGACATGTACCAAGGATGATAAAAATCAAACATCCAGCCAACATGATGGTGTTTGCAGTGATCACTAGTGATGGTGACATTATGCCTCCATTCATCTTTCCACACAACCTCAAACTCAACACAGAGGCCTACATCAAGTGCCTGGAGGAAGTAGTGCTGCCCTGGGTCAAGAGGATGGCTGCTGGAAGACCTTATGTCTGGCAACACATCTTTGCACCATGCCACACAAGCAGGAGAACCCAGTCATGGCTGTCAGACAATTTCTATGACCACATCACCCTTAACATCTGGCCAACTAAATCTCCAAACTGCAACAGTTTGATTATTACAGTTGAGCAAGAGACCAACAAAACTCCTTGTAACACCCAAGATGAACTGAAGACAAGGATTATGGCAGTATTCACCAACTTAAACAAGGAGACTGTCCAGAAGAGTTGCAGGAGATTCTGGAGTCGTCTGGCAATAACAAATAGATAAATGTTGAAAATGGAAGCTACTTGAGGAGATAGTTTAATATCACTGAGCAAATGATGTTAGCAAAGTCATACAAGTGAGCAAGAGATTTATTTACAGAGAAAATAAATTCAATTTAAGTCGAAGGAAGAATTTCACTTGTTTTTATTTTTTCCATTTTGTAAGTTTTTAATAACTACAAGATAAACCATCACAACATTTAACTGAAGCATATAATCCAAGAATATTAACCACCTCGTGTAGTGGCAGCAGCACTTATGAAAATTATAAACAGACTCTTTCATCAAAACTACAATTCACTACTAATATGCATATGAAGAAACGAATGTTCAGGTTATAACTGGCAACACTTGATACATATTAAAGCAAAACAACTCAACTGCTTCAGTTCATTGCAACACTGGAATATTTTAAGGACACACACATTACAAATACAAAATGACTAATAACAAACTAAATAGAATTTTTGAAGCCAAACCTGTTTTTTTCTCCCCCAGCATTATAAAGTGGACTGAAGAAATAGAAAAGATATCTAAAAAAAAACAAAATCTTTTAAATTATAGCTAGTCTCTTCAAGGGAAATGAACACTTCATCTATGCTCATATTTCCTCACCACCCCACTTTCCAACAAAACCCAAAGTATTGTCACCATTTTATATCTTTAATTTTTCACATGTGCATTGTTCATTTTTTATTTTGTCAACTACACAGTATAGTAGGGTCAGTTGGGCACCATCTGTGAGAATAACAGCACCATGATGTAATTCACTCTGCCAGAAATTTGGAAATGACATGCTGTACTGCTTGGCATTCACACTAGAAGCTCCAATACAAATATTTCAGAGTGTTTGGGTGTCAGTCTAAGGACATGTACCAAGGATGATAAAAATCAAACATCCAGCCAACATGATGGTGTTTGCAGTGATCACTAGTGATGGTGACATTATGCCTCCATTCATCTTTCCACACAACCTCAAACTCAACACAGAGGCCTACATCAAGTGCCTGGAGGAAGTAGTGCTGCCCTGGGTCAAGAGGATGGCTGCTGGAAGACCTTATGTCTGGCAACACATCTTTGCACCATGCCACACAAGCAGGAGAACCCAGTCATGGCTGTCAGACAATTTCTATGACCACATCACCCTTAACATCTGGCCAACTAAATCTCCAAACTGCAACAGTTTGATTATTACAGTTGAGCAAGAGACCAACAAAACTCCTTGTAACACCCAAGATGAACTGAAGACAAGGATTATGGCAGTATTCACCAACTTAAACAAGGAGACTGTCCAGAAGAGTTGCAGGAGATTCTGGAGTCGTCTGGCAATAACAAATAGATAAATGTTGAAAATGGAAGCTACTTGAGGAGATAGTTTAATATCACTGAGCAAATGATGTTAGCAAAGTCATACAAGTGAGCAAGAGATTTATTTACAGAGAAAATAAATTCAATTTAAGTCGAAGGAAGAATTTCACTTGTTTTTATTTTTTCCATTTTGTAAGTTTTTAATAACTACAAGATAAACCATCACAACATTTAACTGAAGCATATAATCCAAGAATATTAACCACCTCGTGTAGTGGCAGCAGCACTTATGAAAATTATAAACAGACTCTTTCATCAAAACTACAATTCACTACTAATATGCATATGAAGAAACGAATGTTCAGGTTATAACTGGCAACACTTGATACATATTAAAGCAAAACAACTCAACTGCTTCAGTTCATTGCAACACTGGAATATTTTAAGGACACACACATTACAAATACAAAATGACTAATAACAAACTAAATAGAATTTTTGAAGCCAAACCTGTTTTTTTCTCCCCCAGCATTATAAAGTGGACTGAAGAAATAGAAAAGATATCTAAAAAAAAACAAAATCTTTTAAATTATAGCTAGTCTCTTCAAGGGAAATGAACACTTCATCTATGCTCATATTTCCTCACCACCCCACTTTCCAACAAAACCCAAAGTATTGTCACCATTTTATATCTTTAATTTTTCACATGTGCATTGTTCATTTTTTATTTTGTCAACTACACAGTATAGTAGGGTCAGTTGGGCACCATCTGTGAGAATAACAGCACCATGATGTAATTCACTCTGCCAGAAATTTGGAAATGACATGCTGTACTGCTTGGCATTCACACTAGAAGCTCCAATACAAATATTTCAGAGTGTTTGGGTGTCAGTCTAAGGACATGTACCAAGGATGATAAAAATCAAACATCCAGCCAACATGATGGTGTTTGCAGTGATCACTAGTGATGGTGACATTATGCCTCCATTCATCTTTCCACACAACCTCAAACTCAACACAGAGGCCTACATCAAGTGCCTGGAGGAAGTAGTGCTGCCCTGGGTCAAGAGGATGGCTGCTGGAAGACCTTATGTCTGGCAACACATCTTTGCACCATGCCACACAAGCAGGAGAACCCAGTCATGGCTGTCAGACAATTTCTATGACCACATCACCCTTAACATCTGGCCAACTAAATCTCCAAACTGCAACAGTTTAATTATTACAGTTGAGCAAGAGACCAACAAAACTCCTTGTAACACCCAAGATGAACTGAAGACAAGGATTATGGCAGTATTCACCAACTTAAACAAGGAGACTGTCCAGAAGAGTTGCAGGAGATTCTGGAGTCGTCTGGAGGTCGTGGTTGAAGCCAATGGCGATTTTATTGAATGAATTTACTCTTTAGTGCTTCAAGATATTTTTATGTAATTTTGGTAAATATATCTGTTAAATAAGACGTCAGTCTTATTTTTATTTTTGCATAATTTAGATGACAGTTTATTCACTTTCACTGCACCTTGCATATATATATATATATATATATATATATATATATATATATATATATATTAGAATAGTGTATATCAGATAAGAGATTTGTTGCTGGTTTACGTGTTAATGTTTATATTCACACTTGAATCAGAGTATATTTATTTTTTGTTTGAATATAATTGTAAACTCTAATGTATCAATGTTTCAAGCTTCACAACTTCCTTCATAGTCAGATAGTCAATATATCTGCCTCTGAACTAGGCTGTGAGATGAAAAACAATGCTGCTATTGCAGCATTTAAATTACAAACATATATACATATACATATATATATATATATATATATATATATATATATATATATATATACTAGTGTGTTGTATGTGAGTATGCATGTGAATGTGTGGGTATAGATATGTACATGAATATATATTTGTGTGTGTGTGTGTGTGTGTACATGAATGTGTATGAGTATGTATGTATGTGTGTGTATAAACACATGCTGGTGCACCTTATGCAACTTGGTTATACTGTGAATAGTAAATGAGTGGAGTTATGTGTAATTTAAGTGACAAGTTTACAGACAGACTAATAACAAGTAAATGGATGGGTATACGAGTGGGGCATGGATAAGTACATAATAACAAATAGTAAACAGTAAAGTGACAAAATAACATGGCAAATAACTGTTAACTAGAAACCATGTTACTGGAATAAGTTTTAATGTTTATTCCATTAGTGCTTGGGTCAGTGCAATGACCTGAGGAATAGCATTTCTGGAATCATACAACTTAACATGCACAAATGCAAAAGTGTCCTGTTATATCAATCCTCCATGTCACAGTTTTACAGACTAATGAAGATCCACAAAATAAAGTGTGGATTAAAAATACAGCCAGTCATTCCAGAGAATGGAGTGATTCCTCTCATGGCTACAGACCAAGAGCAATTGGCAACCAACAGAATTTCTTCAAATCTACAAAAACTTCCCGAAAGAACACTACTGGACAAGAACTACTGGATATATACTCCATGTTCACCAGCAGACAAGCAGACATCCTCTCTGCATACCTTGGCTCCCTTCTGAAGTTCTTTAAGTACAAAATGTTTTCTAAGTACAAAATCACCACCTGTGAGGTGAGATCCTAGCTCTCCTAACATTTGCATGGTATGCAGTGCAGAGTAAAGCACTCCATATCATCCAAACATCTCACTATTTTGGACATATCTGGATGATGTCTTTGTACTGACCTTTCCAGAGATAGGTTCCTAAAAATCTACATAACCTTCAATGTTTTCCACATCAACATCTTGCTTTATATTGAATATCCAATACCAGAAGTTTCTCTAACCTCAGTTCTACTAGAGAGTGAAGAATGACACCTTCCTCCATTCAGATTCCACATGCTCACAACACCTGAAATACTGTACTACAATAAACAATTTGCCTGCCACATTCTGAATACAATAAGGACACACAGTTAAACTTTATATAGAAAAGTTTTGGTGAGATGCTGCCCAACAGCAGTTATGAATTATGTTATGTGAAGCAAGTGTATACAATGGGGAGCAGACAAACACAGAAATCACTCAGTCCAGCAAGATTAAAAATAAATTCTGCCAAAGGACAGAAGAGCCCCTCACAGGGAAGCCAACACCTGATTGATGACTGGAGAATTGACAGACACTAACAGATTATCTGCCAATTGAAGCATGATATGATGATGCAGTCAAACTGAAATACCAAACAAAATCAGTCAGGATTCAGTTTGGCTGATAACTGGTAAAGATGGGAGAGATTATAGGTCTAATATGGAAACTATGGATCTTTAGGCTATCAATTTTGGATGTGTGTGTGTGTGTGCGTGTGTGTGTATGTGTGTGTGTGTGTGTGTGTGTGTGTGTGTGTGTGTGTGTGTGTGTGTGTGTGTGTGTGTGTACACACATCTGCTATCTTTTATCTTTTACTTGTTTCAGATTTACTTACAAGGTTTCGGCTGATCCAGGGCTATAGTAGAACACACTTGCCCAGGGTACCAAGCAGTGGCACTGGACTTGAAAATACATAATTGCGAAGCACGCTTCTTACCACACAGCCATGCCTGCACTTTACCCCCCCCCCCACACACATATATATATATATATATATGTATATATATATATATATATATATCAAAATAAGCAACAGGATGTCAAGTAGATATGCAGTACAACTATTTCAAGTGGCTCCATTTAATTGAACATTGCAGTCATTACATCAATTTAAATGCAATGCCACCATCAGTTGCACAAATAAATAGAATTTTAACCAGTTGGACACATTAATATAATTTTTCTCAAATACTTTAACAGAGCAAGAAGATGGAAGAAATTTATGTTGTCACTATTGTAGCTAAGACTAGACTACACTTCCAAAAATGGCATGAAGCCGACAGGGGTCATAGCTTGTAAAGGACTGTGGTCCATTTCTAATTCATTTGTCTCTTTATCAACTACTAAATCTAAGACTAGAGGACTGTGTCTGTTTGGAATGCAGTTGATGATGGCACTGCATTTAAACTGATGTAATGATTGCATTGTTCAATTAAATGGAGCCACTTGAAACAGTAGCATTGCATCACTACTTGTTATCTTGTTGCTTATTTTGATTTTATTCACCTTACTTCGAGGTGTGCAGATAATACCAGACTGACTTAGTGCTTCAACTTAAGTACCTAATTCAACTGAATGTCAGTTATTTCTTATACACACACACACACACACATATATATATATTGATATTTCACATAAACACAGCAATACTAACAGCCTGGTGTTAAGACTCAATATACATATGCTTCAAAATGAAGCATCAGTCAAGTACAGAACAATAGTAAGAAATTAGAATGACAAAGGAATAAACAATTGTTTTGAACATCATAAGATCAAGACATAATTGTTTATTCCTTTGTCATTCTAATTTCATGTGTGTGTGAGTGTGTGTGCGTGTGTGCATGTGTCTGTGTAAATATGTACACACATACAGACACACACACATTTGCATCTACAGTACAGTAAAAAAACTCCACCCTAATTTATCAAGTGGCTCCTTATTGTACAGTATCCTACACTTTCTATAGAAATAGTAAAGCCACTCAGACCAGACTTCCACAATTAGATTTGTGAATGTTAAAAAGAGCCAAACAATAACAATCAGCAATTAAATGCTACAAACAAATAAAAACTTAATTCATATTGCACAGTTTGTATTCGTGATGTCTGGTACATGAGTATAAACTTTTCAAGCATAAGTGTATATATAACTTATAGTAGTAAAACCAGTTTTATATATATATATATATATATATATATATATATATATATATATACCAGTGTCCTGGAACAGATAAAATTAGTAATAATTAATCTATAGTATATTAAACATTTCCTGTTATTTAAGAAGAGTAACCAGAAGTTTTTTAAAAGAACTGAAAGCACAATACTTATTGTATATTGTAGTAAAGAATCAGGAAAGTATCTCATAATGTTATTATGATAGTATATAATAGTTGAGTCTAATATTCACAGAAATGAAAATAAAAATGTCTTGCATATAACAGAAAATATAAAAAGCATTATAATTAGACTTCTGAGGCCATCATTTAGAAGTCAGTGATCTGCAGAGTTTGTTCTAGCATTTCTAAGTTATAAATACTTCCAAAATGTCTAAATCTATTCCCAAAACTTTGATAGATATGCTACTAAAATATATATTTTCTCAACTCAAGTTTAGCAATCATACAACACCATCTAATGTGTAATTCTCCCCCATTATTTAATTCTTAGCAACAGACACAATATTTCGAACTATAGAATTTCATTTGAAGTTTATTACTTGCCTGTTCTATCTTGAATGTCTTATGGAGAAATTGGCCAAGCCCTTCTTTGAGATGACACATTATGAATAACTATTGAGAGTACATCTGGGGCAATTGGCTACTAAGAAGAACTGGAATCAGTAGCAATGTTAGTGAGAGTCAAAGCTAAAACAAGTTGACATGTTGACTCATCTAACCTATGGTAAGTGTAGACATGTTGATGTTAAAGTGACACTGTTGCAGTTACTAAATGTTCTCTTAGTAAGATGTCAAAATAATTTTATGAACTAATATAACCCCTCTAAGACTTCACTTCATTTTTTAAAGAAATCAGACATCAGCTGAATGATATTTACAAATTTTACATGAGTTTTGTAAAAACTAAAATATAAATTGAAAAAAGAATTACATATAACTTGTCACTGCGATTTAATTTAGTTGCTGAAGATTGATATTTAAAATGTTTTATATAAAAATATTACCCCCAAAATAGCATGGCAATAACGATATTTCTAAATGACTTTTGAAAGGTTAGAATCTGGATACATAGACTTTCAGAAGGAAACTAAGATAAAAACTCAAACAAACAAGAAAATTTAATTGGTTTGTTTGGAGAGAAAACCATGCCAGCTTCAGATAATTTCACAGATTGGAAACAGAAGGCAAAATGAATTGTCAGTTTGTAAAAGGAAACAATGATAAGCTAATGGTAGGAGAAAGCTCAGAGGTACAGAAGAAAAAACACACACACGCACACATGCACGCGCACACACACACATGTATAGAAGAGGGAAGAGAGAAAGTAAAATAGCAGTTAGAAATTTGGCAATAACAAATAGATAAATGTTGAAAATGGAAGCTACTTGAGGAGATAGTTTAATATCACTGAGCAAATGATGTTAGCAAAGTCATACAAGTGAGCAAGAGATTTATTTACAGAGAAAATAAATTCAATTTAAGTCGAAGGAAGAATTTCACTTGTTTTTATTTTTTCCATTTTGTAAGTTTTTAATAACTACAAGATAAACCATCACAACATTTAACTGAAGCATATAATCCAAGAATATTAACCACCTCGTGTAGTGGCAGCAGCACTTATGAAAATTATAAACAGACTCTTTCATCAAAACTACAATTCACTACTAATATGCATATGAAGAAACGAATGTTCAGGTTATAACTGGCAACACTTGATACATATTAAAGCAAAACAACTCAACTGCTTCAGTTCATTGCAACACTGGAATATTTTAAGGACACACACATTACAAATACAAAATGACTAATAACAAACTAAATAGAATTTTTGAAGCCAAACCTGTTTTTTTCTCCCCCAGCATTATAAAGTGGACTGAAGAAATAGAAAAGATATCTAAAAAAAAACAAAATCTTTTAAATTATAGCTAGTCTCTTCAAGGGAAATGAACACTTCATCTATGCTCATATTTCCTCACCACCCCACTTTCCAACAAAACCCAAAGCATTACTTTGGAGTTAAGTAACATTGCTGGTCACCCTATCTATTACTGTTTAGGTAGGTTTTTCTAAAACATCCAGCAATCTCAAAAATCAAGTTTGCCAGTAACTTAATTACTTTAAGGGTGTATGTTTGAGAGGATACAGTACAAAAAGCTGTCACTAGGTTTTATATTGTGTTCATTGGTACCAATAATATCGAGTTTAATGACATTAAATTTTGATCTAGTTTAGTTTCACACTAATAGCTATAGTAAGGTTTAGCCTAGCAACACTAGTGGTTAGCCTAATGCTACAAGTCATTGTCAGATCTAGTCTTGCAAAACTAGTTGTAATGAAACTTAGCTTGGTTGAAATGAGACATCCTAAGATATCAGGTTCAGATCGTTTCACATTTTTATGTTAAAGAATTTCCACTAGTTCTCTAACCAACCATTTTGAAATGGTACAACACTAAACAAACCCTTTGTTGAAGAATCATGAAAAAAAAAGACTTTTATTATATCTGTGTAGTTTTCATAGCACAAAGGATATTTTTGCACTTACACCAATCCACTAAACTAAAACAAATTGTCCTTTACCACCTACTACTAAGGTTTGTTAGTGTGAGACCAAGTATAAGGCTAGAAAACACAAATTCAGAAAATCTATCTGTGTACAACCAATCAACCAATAGAAAAACAAAGTAACGCTTGATGTAAAAATACAAAGGGATACCCAAAAGTAACTGGAAACATTTTCTGTGGGACAAAATCTACTGTAGTTTAGGCTTCCACTGCTACAAGCTACTTGATGCAACCCTCAGGCATCAGTCTGCCAACCAGTGGCATCGAGTGAAGTTGTAATGCCACATGGTATGTCTTTGTTTTGCAGTGCTTCTCCCCTGTTCATCAATTTTTGTGATGGCTGAAACAAAGGAACAGTGTGCGTCTGTGAAATTCTGCTTTGTGCTAGGGAAATTGGCAGCTAAAACAGTTGTCAAGCTTCAAAGGATGCTGCCATGAGCAAAACAAGTTTACGAGTGGCTCCCATGTTTTAGGAATTGTCACTTGAAAACCAATCTTGTTCAAGACAACCGTTGACCTCCCAAATAAATGAAAACATCATGAAAATTCATGAACTGATCTTGGAGGACCGTCGCCAAACAATTGATGAACTTGTTGATATGACTGATGTATCCTGGAGCTCCTGCCAACGAATTTTGAGTGAGGAATTGCAAATGAAAAAAGTTGCAGCAAAATTTGTGTCTTGCTTGCTCACAGAAGATCTCACAGAAGATCAAAAGCAGTCACGGCTGAATGCATGTCATGAACTGAAAGAACAGTTAGAAATTGATCCAGACCTTTTTTCGAAGGTCATCACTGGTGATGAAAGCTGGTGCTATGGAATTTGCAGACAAAGGCATTATAAGGCATCATTTCACAAGAGTTCCAGCACTGCTTCGAATAGTGGAAAATGTGCTGCCTGGATCAATGCATTGCTTCAAATGAAGAATATGTTGAAGGCGATAAAAGTGTAAACATGTAAAACTAAATGAATAAAATAATATTGCACAATTCCAGTTTCCTTTAGGTATCCCCTCATATAACATAAAATATAGTGTGGATAATGTTACACTTGCATTTACTATTTTTTTTACATTTGCATTCTTTTACATTTACATATCAGATCTTCAATATGTTAATCACTCTGATGAATGGGTTTAGCAGTCATTTTCACTGAAGCCAAATAATGAAGTAGATAAGATAATGTAATATGAGATCATGGGTCAAGAGTTCAAAGCCATTGTAAACATTTTGCTGTATCTATGGGATAGCCATTAATTTTCCATTCCTCACCTTACTTAACAACTAAAAGTAGGTAACAGAACTTCTGAGAGTGTTACCTATGATAGACTAGTTTGATATTCTTATAGTGATTCCTCTATTGTTAGCTTAATGCACAGAAACCATAGCTAAACATTAGCCTTGTGAGCCAAGTTCCCTGCTGCTCATAGCAAATTCTTGTCTTCTTTATTCTTCAGTCACTTATATTTCAACTAGATTTAGTGAGATTAGAAAAGTAATGTGCCCAAGGGCACAACACAACAATTAAGACAAACTTGAAACCATGACCTATGCACAATGGTTTGGATGTTTAGAATACAAAACAAAAATCACCTAACACCTAAATTATTTTTTCCAATTATGCAGGCTCACATCATTACAATACCTGTCTAATTGCTTTTAGCAACAGTTGTAAAAGAACAGAGTTATCTATGAACTTATCAGGTATGGAGGAGGATGTGCAAAAAAAAAAAAGAAAGAAAGAATTAAATGAAATTTATAACAATAATAATGATAAAATTATATTAAAAAAATTTACATTCAAATTGTGGTATGGTTTATGCACATTTAACCTGATATTTCTTGAAACATAACTATTTCAACAAACTGTTTCTATTATAATAAATATCCTATGCCAGTACAGAACTTGAATGTTAAATGATGATGAGGATGATGATCAATACCCATCCATTCAATCGAGTTACTTGAGAAATAATCCAATGTGGTCCATAAAACTCAGCAATCTCCACAAAACTGTCAATGCTCAACTCAGTTCTTATAATTCAACAGGTCTGTTGCTTTGTATCTTTGGTATAGAACTGAAAACTAATGGAAGTATATATATTATAGAGATTAACAACTGAAATTAATTGAAAGAAATGTTACACTTAAGAGACCTCCACACAGTTGCTTGTCCAGCAAAATTAGCAGCTAAACACCCGCTGAAATATCACCTTATTATCCTAAATGTGTAAGTTACATTGTATAGTCTTGGATGAACTGTGCTTGAAGCAAAATGGCATACACAAAGCTAAAATATCTGTCATCACAAGTCAATTCCCCAAAATCAGGGCTGATCTGTATTATTATTATTATTATTATTATTATTGTTATTATTATTATTTGGAGCACTTGAAGTCTGGTATCAGTTGTCTTGGAACGGAGAAGATAAAAGTGAACATGTTAAAAATATTCATATGACAATGAACAGCACTTTGACCAACTTGCATATTAAATTCTTCATCATAACTATCTAAATTACAACTATCAAATAGATCTATCATAAATTTAAGAACAACAAAAAATTAAATATCAGCATAAACTGGAATAAAATATCTCACATCATAACCATGGTTTTAAGTTTGTAATTCACAATGGATGATCTTATTAGGGTAGATGGATTTTTTTTTCCTTGATCAACAAGAAGTGGTTCAAACAAGAAACTGACAAACAGAACAGAAACTGATACTTAGAGATATTTTCAAGCTGAAGTATATAGTAACAGAAGGTATAATTCCTCAGAGAAACAGCAATCATTTATGTTCTTAATAATTATATTTCCATGTGGTGCAATCTAAGATGTTTTCATAATGCAAAGTCTCATAGGTAGTGCTGCATCAAGAACTAGTTAATTGCAACGAAAAAGTCACGCACGCACATACACATATAGTAAAACTGTAGAATCCAAGAAACTAGTGATGTTTCGAATCAGCAAAAAAAAGCTCATACAAATAATTCAAATACTGGATTAAATTTTAAATTTCATTCCATTTCAAATTATTCACTATTATTATTATTATTATTATTATTATTATTATTATTAGGTACAATTTTGATGCACTTTCTATTATTATTAGGTACAATTTTCACAGCACCAATTTTACATAACCACTTCAGCCAAATACAGAAGAGTTCTCACAAGCTATAAATAATAACCCTCACTTTGGTGTGCAATAGTATTAATAATAATAATAATTTCTTTATTTGCCAATAAGGCTGACAGAAAGAAGACATTTGAAGGACAAATAAACAAGATAATGGGAGGGCTACAGAGAATCGAGTATGAGAAAACAGATATAAATAACAACAGGCACAAAAGTGAAGAAAATGAAATGTCTCAATAGAGAGACACCTGCATGGGATGAAACAGGAAACCCTACAGACCCAGGATTACTCTTACTGACAAAGGCAATTGCCCTCTCCCAACTGTATTTTTCAACCTACAAGTGCATGCTGATAGTAAACCAATATACTGCTTTCACAGACTAATCTGCAGAATGTGAAATGCTGTTGGCATATATAAGTGCATCCCTTATAATAGACTGTGTGGACTTTGATTGCTAGATTTATTTGTCATGAGTCACATGTTTATTTTGCCATAATCACCATCTTTCAGTAAATTTACTACAAAGCAGTGCCTTCCTCTCTCCCCTCAACTTCCTCTCCAAGTTGATGAGCGATTGACCTGCAGAGAAACACGTCTATCCTCAATCTTTTCTATGTCATCCATCAATCTCTTTAGCCATAGACAACATACTGCTTGCTCTTATCAACGAAAGAAAGAATGCAGGGCAATCCCCAAGCAAGATTCAGTTAATAGTTGAAACTGTTCTATATGCAACTGCAAATTTCCAACATAACTCCACAAACCAGCAGTGCTTACTAAGACATTGAATGAGTACATGCAGGATGGTTTCATTGCTCTGCATGCCTCTCAAACAGACTTAGACAATAACATTTCCATGCTTGTAGTGAATATCCTGAATTAACAATATTCCTCAGCTACATTGCCAGGTTAGGAATTTCTAGAAATTGTCTGAACTGAAAGTCATTTGGAATAGATTTTGCAATCAGTCTTCATGGATACTTAGAGACCCTCTGACATTAGTAGAGAGCAAAAGCCTACCACTAATCCTCTACAGAGAAGAAGGGTTGACATACCACTGATTACATTGCCTGGCTGGTAGAAAACTGTGACTGCCTGACATTATTCAAAGAGATGAATTTTGGTCTTAACTTCTCAGGACTGCAGCTCCATCAAAAAGACACGCCTAACAAATAGGACCACACTTGCTCATCAGCCAGGAATCTCTGGATGCTGCAGCCTTACAGCATACCTGCACATCATCAGTTATAGCATAGCAAGCTCTTTATGCAGAGAGTATTGTCAGCAGATGGACTGTCTGGTCAGAGGAACACATCTCTTCCATTAAATGCAAAAGAACAGATATTCCAATCTGATCAGATGAAAACTGGGGCAAATACAACTATCAGACAGCAATAAATAATTAGGTGATATATCTCCCAGCCCCATTTATAACATTGTCCTGCTCCTATCTACCTGGAGGTCTGTCTGAAACAAGACCCACCAAACATCTTAAGCAGATAATTGTTCCAGTGGCCCATGACATTGGCCAACATGGTGCTGTGGTGCAAGTACCCTTGTTAATGATGATGATGATGATGATGATGATATTTTTAAAACTTGGCACCTAGTCAAATTATAATGGACAGGAATAATTGATTAAACTGCTTCTAATGCTTGATTGATAAACATTTATTGACCCGGGAGGGGAGGAAACACGAAGTTAATTTGATTACTCAAAGCATAAAGGTGTGTAAATAGTGCTGCAAAGTATTTAGTCCAGCTCTACCAATTCTGCTATTCACTATCCTACATTTTTCAATAGTATTAATAAATAACAAGAGATAAAAATGGTTATAGTGAATATTTATTTCACTATATAACACTGAAGTTTTTCAGTAAATAAAGTATTCAACCACCTGATCAGGACAGGAGTTTTGTTGTTTGTCTTGGAAGAACACTTACTTCTACATGTATCAGTTCCATCCAGCACCTGTTCCAGAGGAAGTAGAATAGTATTTATATTTTTTGAGAATATTCAGAACAATAGATCAACAAGCTATCCAAGAGTTGATTTTCCTTTCATTTGTGCAACTCTGTTGTATCTAGAGCTTTAAGAAGACCTATGACTTCTGAAAGGATTCACTAATCGACTCCAGAGGGATGAAAGAGTCAAACTCTTTGCTCATTTAAACTTTAAAAAAAAATTTTAAGACAGTACACCACACAAAATAATGTAAAAACATTGGTCCAACTCTCCACAAACTACCTGCACTTAGTGAGCTGTTTTGAGAAAACAAAAGTAATATGAATAATTATAGTAGCTACACACTAAGTTATAAAATCTGACAGTTGAGGGAGATGAAATGTTGGTTATGAATTTGTGTTTTAGAACAGATGAACATTTCTATGATATGTGTTGGGACTTAATATCTGAAATTTTTTGGCAAATAGATATACTTTGGCAATGTCTGCAATGTTGGTATATAGAAGCACCATACTAAATAATTTTAAAACACTGATCCAATTCTCTATAAACTATGTCTTGATTTAAAAAGCTACTAGAGAAAACAAAAAGTAATACAGTATATAGCAGCTGTTATATAATAAATGCCATAGCACAAACTTTTGAAGCAACAGGACTTTAAAACTTCCAGTTGTCTACATACCAATCTCCTAGAGATTCTCCTTAATAACCTTATCTATATTGAAAGGCTCATAAAAACATCCAGTGACATGGAGGAGTTCCAAAAATGGAAAGCTAGATAAAGATTAACAAACATTTTTTGCCAAGAATGTGATACAAGTTAAAAGCCCAAAACTTAGTTTTCATATAGAGCAGTAATAATACAAAAATTGTTGCCAATATTACATAGAAATATGTTGCCAATATTTTATCTATATTGCTATAGTATTTGTAAGAAAGTGCACTAATTACATCCAACCACACTTGAAACAGTTTTTCAAAGGTGAGGAAATTTCTGAGTAGAAACACACTACTTTCTATAAAAAAGCATTAATCCAATTACATAAGGTCACAAATTTGTGTCAGTGGCTTAATGAATAAGAACATTATTATCTTTAATTTAAAAATGAAGAATCCTAGTTCAGACCCAGTCTGGTACCATGTACACATCTATGAACAACACTTGATAACAACTGGAGATCAAACCAATCAAAATATAGTGAAGATGTAAATATCAAAAAAGCACTTCAACTTACCTGGCATTTCATCAAAAGGAATGGGAAATTACTAAAAGCATGAATGTCACACAAAGATATGAGTAACATATACCTACAAGCGAGAAATGAAACACTTCTCAAAAAAATCATCTTCCTAAATCTGACAGGATTTGAGCTCAGTAAGTAAAGTAAGTTATCTAATCACCAAGGTCATTTTGTAGAATTTGGTCCAATTCTGCCAATCTACAGCCAACCTTATTACATATTTGTCTCTCTGGGAAATTATTTCAACAGTGCTTATCTAATTAACATAACCCAGATAGCTCATATTAGACATGCACTATTTCCATGAATAAATTATTGAAAATATCTTTCAATAAGGACATGACAAACTTCAATAACAAGAAAACACAATACTATGTCTTAGTAGATGCCAGGTCTTATGATTGTACATAATCACTTACATTGGTTACATATCTATGTAGTATAACAAAGACTGCATCACAAACACTTAGTCACTTCTCACTTAGCCTACACTTCATGTCCAGAAATTAATTTTACTGAACACCGGCAAACAAACAATCACAAGTGTGCCCTACATCAGAGTACTGCTCACGTAACAGGAACAGAGCAGCTGCTACACATGCAAACATTCTAAAATACATTCATCATAATAACAACCTGACTGATAAGAAAACCTTCTTTCACTATCTTTTCTATCATCACCACAATGGTTTCTGAGGCTTGAAAGTATCTAGCAAGCCATGCCATACCCAATTCACTTGTTTCTCCTTGACTTGTCATCTCTGTATGGTCTCATGCTCCAAACTCAGTAAACATTCTCACAACAAATTTATCCCTAAAAATGATATCCTTGGCATCGAAGGCATTTGTCCATCCTCTACCAATTCTCTCAATCTATTGCCGATAATAAAATATACTGACAGGAAAATTTACAATTAGAATGAGTTAATAGCTTTTCAAAAAAAGAATAACAAAAACGAAATTGAGATCAAAGATCCTCAATACATGGCTCATGTCTTTATAAGACTGAGTGCAACAACTTATCCTTCTTTTGCTTCCAAAAATCTCAAATTTCTGGTGCCAATATTAGTTCCAACTGATGATGATAGTGATGGTGGTGGTGGCGGCAGCAGCAGCAGTAGTAGTTAGTAGTAGTAGTAGTAGTAGTAGTAGTAGTAGTAGTAGTAGTAGTAGTAGTAGTAGTAGTAGTAGTAGTAGTCATCATTTAATGCCCACTTTTTCATACCTGCATGGGTCAGACAGAATTGCTGAAGCAGATTTTCTATGACACCTTTCTCAGAACCAACCCTCACCTATTTCCAAGCAAGGTAATATTTTCCTACAACTTGACAAACTTTGCACAGAAAACAGGAAATGAACAACCTTGCTTGTATGACAATGACACACATTTACAGCCATCACATTAAGACAAAAGCACACACACACACACAACAGTCTTCTTTCAGTTTCCACCTATCAAATCCACTCACAAGGCTTTGGTAGGCTCAGGGATATAATAGAAGACATTTGCCCAAGGTACAATGCAGTGGGACTGAACCCAGAATCATGTGGTTGGGAAGCAAGTTTCTTAACCACACAGTTATGTCTATGATAAGTTCTATTCAGAGACAAAAATGGGGCTACAACAGACCAAGTTTATAGGAAGTTCGTCAGCCTACAAGCAGAATGGTCAGCAGTTGGTATCTTATAAACCTTTTTGTGGCCATAGTGAACAATATTTTTCACTGGATTGTTTTTATAAGCAGTTAACAGATGCTAAGTGTGCAATCCTCACCACCAACATTATCACCATAGGTTAACAGTGAGAGCAGTTTTATAATTGCCAAGAATTTCAAGCTTTTGTGAACATTCTTGCATTGCTAAGATCCAGTGCTTTCAATAGTGTAACTTGGGGAACCACATTTCTAATCTCAGTGATGGTGATGATTCATTTCATCATCATCATATAGTATCTATTCTCCATGCTGGCATGGGTTATGGATATTATCTACTCAGGAGAACTCAACCAGTTAACTTTCTTTACAACAACTGTGTAAGATAAATAAGTACAAGAGCGGACATAGTTGTGTAGTTAAGAAGTTAACTTTGCAAGCAAGTGATCCGAGGTTTGATCTCACTGCACAGTACATCAGGCAAGTGTCGTCTACTGTATTCTTGCGTTGGTCAATAATTTGGCAGACGGAAATTTTGTGTGTGTGTGCATAGGTGTGCATGTGTGGGTGCATACATATGCATATACATATGCATGTGTGTGAGTATGTGCAAGTGCTTGTGTATGTGTGTATAGCATAAATTAGTGCTTCAAGTTATAACCTCTGGTACTAAGAAGGTAAATATCATTTTTATTAAACAGAGATCAATAAAATAAGTACCAGACTGAAATAAGGACTGGGAGTTTAGTTGATTATATAATCAAAACAGGTTTTAGTTAATTATATAATTATATAATTAACTAAAACCCTTGAAAATGCTACCACAGCATAGATACAGTCTGATGACTACAAGAGAATTGATAAGACGAAGTGGAAAAAAAATTGAAAACAAATAAAGAGCAAATAATTTTTTTTCAATGATTTTCTTCTGAAGGACTCAGCAAATCTGACAAAAATGAAAAGCTTCAACATTTCTTGAATGTCTGCTTAATCAAGCTATAGCATGGATTTACAATTGATATGAATAACTGAACAATAAAACCAAATAAATCCTAATCTCTTATTGCTTTCAATGTACTAAATGTAGAGAGACTAGTAATCATAATAGTATGCCAACAAACTGGAAATCAGAAAAGAAAATAATAATAATAATAAATTCTTTTTTTAAAGCTGTCTGCATTGTTGCCATACTGTGAGCCAATCTCTACGCTGACAATAGTAAGCAACCAGTTAGTTACCAAGGTAACAAACCTGCAACAGCTGATGATAAAGTGGTAACTTGCTTTGGCTTGAAAGGAAACAATCAATGCATGATCTCATCAAAAAAAACTTAGGTGGGAGGGGAAAAGAGATATGTAAGTCATTTTCATACACAGATGAATAAAAGAAAAGGCAGAAGCATATGTTTGTGTGTGCATGTGTAAACGTATGCAGGGAGATCATATGGGGATAGCATTACGGACAAGCTGGTCTGGTTAAAAATGGGACTAGCATAGGGTGAAACACAAGATTTCCCAAATGTATGGAGAGGATTAGATAAATTGATAAGTAAATGTCAATACAGACACAAATAGCATATGAAAGAGAGCAAAAAATGTACTTGCTCTTGGTTCATTTTCATATCTGACTTGTAAGTCCTGCATACATATTTAGTTTTAAGATATAAATATCTATTCTTCACGCAACGTTACATAAATCTTTGAAAATATATAAATAACAATAATAATAATAATAATAATAATAATAATAATAATAATAGTGCTTTCAAATTTTGACACAGGGCCAGCAATATTCAGGAAAAGAGAAGTCGATTACATCAACCCCAGTGATTAATTAGTACTTATTTTATTGATACTGAAAGGCAAAATCAACTTTGACAGCATTTCGTCTGGTGCGATAACAATTCTACCAGCTCACTACCTTAACAAGAACATCAACAACAACAGCAGCAACAAATAGTAATAATAATGATAATAATAATAATAATAATAATAATAATAATAACAATAATAATAATGGTTTCAAACTTTGTCACAAGGGCAGCCATTTAGGGGAGGGGTTGAGTCAATTACATTGACCCCAGTGTTCAACTGGTATTATTTTATCGAGTCCAAAAAGATGAAAGGTAACATCAACCTCGGTGGAATTTGAACTGTGAATGTAGCAATGGGTGAAATACTGCTAAGCATTTCATCCAGTGCACTAACGATTCTACCAGCTCACTGCCTTAATAATAATAATAATAATAATAATAATAATAATAATAATTCTTAATCTAAGCACAGCACAATTTTTGCCCTAATTGCTCTAGCCAGCAGATTATAAAGTGGTCTAACTAAATACCATTTAGAGGCATTTTCTTGATCAAACTATTAATTCTATCAATCTATCTACTTCCCTAATGATAACAATAAATTATCATGTGAATCGTTAAGATGAAAATGAATGTAGTTTTTATCAGTATTCAACTATCATCATTAGCTGGGAAGTATTACAATGTATAGGAGTTTATCCAAGGTTCCAAAGAGCTCAACAAGTAATCGTGAAGATTTTTCTAATGTGCAGGAATAGGCGAGCCACATTCCTGCATGTCATAGAAAGTAACTAAAAGAGTTGGCAACAGGAAGAATATCAGGTTATAAAACACTACCAAGAAGTAAAAAAAGGGAACTGTGATGAGTACAATTAGATTTCATGTGCACACAAGGGCAACTCCTGTTCTTTAACAGGGAAAATAACCTTTAACCCTTTAGCATTTAAACCGGCCATATCCAGCCCAAACATTCTACCTGTTTTATGTTCAAACTGACTAAATCCAGCATCCCACACCTACTTTACAATGTCATTCTAAAAATTAGTCATCACATTATCGAAATCTTGAATCTATGAGATAATGCATGATAAATTCAAAACAATGTGAATAAATAAGTATTACATTTAACAGAGTAATCTGGACAATAAAGGGTTAAAACATTTGTTTGTTGTAGTTGGTATGTAACCAAATTTTATCCACTGAGTGATTTCAACACAACATTGTACAGAAAATAATTCTATAACACCACTGCTACTAACAACACTGATCGTTTATCCTCACTCAAACCTCAAAAGCAAAGATTAATAATAGCAATAATAATTCTTTCAGATTTGCTAGTAGGCCAGCAGTATTAGGAGGAGGGGCAGTCAGTTATATCAATACCAGTTCTTGACTGGTTTTTTTTCTTTTATCAACTAAGAAAGGACGAAAATCTAAATTGACCTCAAGCAGATTTGAAATCAGAACGTAAAAGCCGGAAGAAATGCTGCTAAGTATTTTGCCCAATGCACTAACAATTCTTCCAGCTCCCTTAATAATAATAATAATAATAATAATAATGTTGGTTTCAAATTTTGGTACAAAGCCAGCAGTTTTGGGCAATGGGGTAAGTCGATTACATTGACCCCAGTGGTTAACTGGTACTTATTTTATCAACCCTGAGAGAATGAAAGGCAAAGTTGACCCCAGTGGAATTTGAATGCAGAATGTAAAGACGGATAAAATGCTGTTAAACATTTTTTATTCCCTGTGGTTAATAAAAGAAATAACAACAACAACAACAACAACAACAACAACAACAATAAAAATAAATGCCTTGATGCAGTACCAGGTACATGTTTTATCTTGGTGTAAAAGAAAATATTCTGCTCAATACCACAGATTTGCTTGTCAGGTGTTTGACCATAACTAGTGGGGCATGTCCCTTAATGGCTGACAGTATGTGCATCACTGATCACGAGCAGAAGTAGTGGAGGAGCATCATAGCTGTATGTCGAGAGGAATTCTTTGGGGTCTGAATAATTCATTTCTGGAAGCATGGGTGTTTTGTTCAACATCTTTAAACAACCCTTATTCAAGGACCTTTTGAGCTGGATGGGCTACTTAACCTGAAGAAAATTCTAACTGGGCCCCACCTGCAAAGTCATGTGCTGTTTATCTTGATATGAGGTCACCATGTCATGTACATATGGTTGTGATGCATGTGCCTGGTGTACCCTTATCAGATGTGTAGTCATGATAGGTATATTGGGCTTCATATATATTACCCCAATGTCACTTTGATGGCATGCATTGCTCTCTCATTCAATAATAATAATAATAATAATAATAATAATAATCTTTTCTACTATAGGCACAAGGATTGGATTTTGTGGGGAGGGGTCAGTTGATCACATCAACCCCAGTACTCAACTAGTACTTAATTTATTGACCCCAAAAGAATGAAAAGCAAAGTCAACTTTGGCGGAATTTGAACTCAGGACATAGCGGCAGACGAAATACTGCTAAGCATTTCACCCAGTGTGCTAACGATTCTGCCAGCTCACCGCCTTAATAATAATAATAATAATAATAATAATGATAATAATAATTCTTTCTACTATAGGCACAAGGCCTGAAATTTTGGGGGAGGGGGCTAACCAATTACATCGACACCAGTGCTCAACTGGTACTTATTTCATTGACCCCAAAAGGATGAAGGGCAAAGTCAACCTCAGCCTTTCGTCCTGTGTTTTAACAGAGGAACAGGAAGATATACACCATTCAAAAGTTGAATAAATTGTTTTCTCCAAAGAAGGGCTCTACCTGAAAAGTCAGAGCTTGCGTTTCCCTATATCAAATAATCTTAATCAAACACGTGAACTTCACTACTTTATCAACTGATATTTGCTGATGCACAAGCTTCATTAGATTCGTCAGACCCTGGTTTTAATTTGCTCCAGCAACCAATTGGCTGACAACCTGGCAGACCTTGTCTGCTGAGATTCTCTAGTTAGTAGCTAATGTCATGCATCAGGTTATTAGAATAGTGATTATTTTAATATCTAGAGTAAACTATTAATCAAAGGATTTCCTTTTGATTAGTAAATAGAAAACAAGACAAATACACTAACATTAAGAAAAAAGAAAAAGATTAATTCAATTGTACTTAGTACACTTAGTAGTAGTAAAGTGGAAGAGTGACTTGATGCTAGTACACCATACTTAGGGAATATATATAATTAACTAAAAGCTCGATAATTTAAATGCGTAGAATTGAATTCCAATCTGGCTGTGATAGATAATATCAGTAAATGGTGCAGTGGTTATAAGTCTTTCCTCAACCGCAACTCGGATCTCTAATGAAAATCAAAGAATATATTTCAGATAAAATTTTTAATTTATTGAAACTGTATTTATTAAATATACTTGCTGTAGCAGTCATAAAGTAATAAATAACTTTATGACCCAGAATGGAATTGCATCTCCTACTGGTAGAAAACAAATGCTGTTGAATGTACAGCATAAGAGATAAAACTATCAGACCATGTCTTCAACTTATTAGGCTTACAAATCAAATTACAAAGAACATTTGATCAAGTCAATGTCCTTTCAACTGAAGTTGACAAAATCTGACAATCTTCACCATCACTAACATCAGCAACAACAAAAATACAATTAAGCCACTGAGAGAGAGTGGTTGCTCAAACTGATAAGCACAGCTGCTAATGTCACTCATATCACACTCTACTGTGTTAAAAAAAAAAAAGGAGAGTATATTGAATGGTAGTCCTATGCCTAGAAAAGAAAAGATACAGTAGTCATGGTTGGAATGACTCTATGCAGAGAACAGTTTGATCAGGAATGATCCAAGACTAATCAACAACACTTTCCCTTTGGAGCTGTACTGTTAGATTAGTTTGTAAGTTTCAGACATAGTATAAAAACTATAAAGGTTGTCACATGAAAATTACAATATGTTGAAAACACACATATACAGCTACAACAAAAAAAAATTAATAAATAAACAATGACCAAGTCAACTGAAAATCCCATTTTGTCGATTTATGGCAACAATTAATTCATCTATCCTAATATACAACTTAATGTGAGCTGATTGCTAAAATACTGGAAATTTAATAGAGTAACAGAAACATTTCTCAAGAGGATTTCTCTGTAATCAATTAAGAAAATGAAACTACTATATTCTAGCTATTTTGACGCAGGCCAATAAAACAGCCACTATGAAGCTAAATATAAAAAATGCCTTTTAGTATCAATTAAAAACTATATATATTAGAAAAGCAATATTCAATTAAAGAAAATTACATGGTACATACCCCTGGGATTGAATAAAAGTACACTTTTTAACTACCACAACACAGTGCTGTCTGTTACCTCCAGTTGAAAAATGAATCTACCTTTAGTGGATATCGTAAGCAGAGGAGAACATACATGTAACAATTAACATCATGGAACTTGTTCAGGTTCATTAATTCAATATCCAGTTAACAGTTCACGCAAACTATTGTACAACAGAAACTCAATGCAGTCACGTTTTCTGAGGGTTTTTATTGTTTTGTTTTTTTGGCAATGAAAAACAAACTAATATTAATAAAACAACTGAGATTTTTGAACTATTCATACATTATTACATTAGCATTACATAGGTAGCTGTTCATAACAGGAGATCAATACTACTGGCTTGGCTAGAGAAAAAATTAAGAGGTAAAATAGAGCAACAAAAGTCTTGTTATTATCTACAATATTAGTTTTAAAACATCAAATATTGCAGAATTTCTTACTGTCTAAAGGCATTTAAATTAATTTCATCAATAAGTAACCACTAAGCACAAAAAGTATACAACTCCAGAATTGAAATATATATATATATATATATATATATTAAAAACAATTCATAAATGAATCAATATTACATATACAAATAAACATAGCAATGTCTTTGTGTGTAGGTGTGCACACATGTACTTTAGCTATTTTGATAGGTAAGAATGGAAGTTTCTATATTTAGGTGAATTCCAGTGAACATGGCATCAGACCATGACATGTATGACAATGTTAATATCTATGGAGTATTTTTTTGTATATAGATTTCTATGTATGTATTGTATGCATGTGCATGTGTGTACATGCATGTGCAAATGTATATATGTATGTGTGTGTGTATGTATGTATGTATGTATGTGTGTGTGTGTGTGTGTGTTTATGTATACACACACCCACACTTATACATACAAATCATATATATATAGATATATTTAATAAGCTGGCAGGTTGGCTCAGCTAAGCCCACCTGTTATTAAATACTTAAAACACAAACTAAATGCATTGAGTGCTTTCTTTCATTTAATCACGTACTCATATACCATCACTAACATTGTTTTAACATTTACTTTTCCATGCTTTCATGGATCAGGCAGAATTTATTGAGCTAGATTTTCAACAGCTGGAGCCCTTCCTGTCCCTAACCCTCGCCTTCTTCCAATGATCACACCTGTTTTTATCAGAGATTGCAAATGAAGGCTACATTGCTTGCCTGAAGTTAACATGAAGTTAAGACAAGGAGACAATAACACACACATACACATGTATGCATACATATACATGTATACTTATATGACATTAACTTCTTTCAGTTACTTCTATCAAATCTCACAAGGCTTTGGTCAACCTGGAGCTATAGGAGAAGACACTTACTCAATGTACCACACAGCAGGACTGAACCCAAGACCATGTGGTGGGAAAGCAAATTGCTTACCACACAGCCACACCTGCACAGCTCTGTTAGCAGAGCATCAGGCTTTCACACTCATATACATATCTTCTATCAAATGAATCAACTCTAGTACTCATTGTCTTTTTCCCTTTAAAGTCTGGTACTTAATTATATCAGCCTCTCTTGCCAAACTATTAAGTTACGGGGACAAAAACAAACCAACACCAGTTGCCAAGCAGTGGTGAGGAATAAACACAGACACAAAGACACACACTTAGACATATATATATATATATATACATATACAATGGTCTTCTTTCTGTTTCTATCTACCAAATCCATTCACAAGGCTCCGCTTGCCCCAAGGCTATAGTAGAATACACTTGGCCAAGGTACCACACAGTGAGACTGAACCTGGAAACATGTGGTTGGGAAGTAAGCTTCTTATCACACAGTGTGTATGTATATATATATATATAATGTAATTTAGTCTTTGGATACTGCTGTCAAAAAATGTGTAGTCATAGATATTAAATCAGTCCACAACTTGGTAATTATTTTACTGATCCCTTGGAAATAAGTGTTGGCTGGAAACAGGAAGGACATAATCCATACAAAATCTGCCTCAATGAATTCCATCTGACCCAAGCAAACATGAAAAACTGGACAATAAAACAATGATGATGACAATCTCTGTCAAATTGTTAAGTTCATATTTAACATAAAGGGACATAACTCAAAACCTGAACCACATGTTTTTGCTTGATGCACTAATTTATACTTATATACACTACTGTGTAGTGTTGTTGTTTGTACAGAAGCAATGTACAATCTACCTTTCACTTTGAGAGAGAAGACCTTGTGTTACCAACAGAGATATGTAGGGTTTTATTGAAACAAACTGAGGCTTTATCAATTCCAATAAAAAGAAAACCATATACTCTACATTAGGTATTGAGCACTCTTTTCTCATTTATTTGGCATAAAGCAACATACATAAACTGTGTGTTTGTGTGTGTGTGGTAATATGCATAGACAAACATAGGCATGACTGTGTAGATGACGAGTTTACTCATTAACCACACGGTTTCATGTTCAGTCCCATTGTGCAAATGTCTTTTACTAAAGCACCAAGCCAAGAAAAGCTTTGTGAATGGACATGGAACACAGAAAGTGACAAAGGACCAATATGTGTGTGTAGGAGTGGGGTGCGTTTACATCAGCTGCTTGTTTACTCAAACATCATGATGTTTATGATGTTCCATTTGCATTTTCCCTTTCAGAAAACTACCCATTTGTTATGTGCCTTCAAAGTTTGACAATTAAGAGATCACTTACTTGGAAACAAGTAAGGGTTAGCTTCAGGAATGGCTGTAGAATAATGCCTCATCTTTGTCTCGTCCATTCTAGCAAGGAAACACACATGCATATATACAATCAGCTTGTTTTTCATTTTCCACCTGCCAAATCCACTCACAAGGTTTTGATTTGGCTGGGCCTAGAGTAGAAGATACTTACCCAAGATGTTACACAATGTGTTTGAGAAGTGAACTTAAAACAACCATGCCTCCATCTATTTATTTATTTGTAGATAGATGGATATAGATATATATTTGTTATTAGTGATAGAAGCAGTATCAGTTCAAAATAGCATTCTGTACATCTTACTTAACAAGGATTCACTGTAGAAAGCCACACAACAGTGGTATTTGTCTCAAGAAAACACCTTGTACAGATGTATAGGGCTAAAATGTACAAAAGAATAAGGGTAGCAGATGAAAAGCAATATAGCAGCAGTAGCAGCAGAATTGCTATATCTATAGTCCTGCATTTTTGCAATATATAAAGTATCATTTGCGTGTGTGTGTGTGTGTGTGTGTGTGTGTATATAAGGATTTATTTTTCATAATGGGATAAAAAAAACCCAAGGCTGTGTGCATTATAAAACATTTATAAATGGAAGGTCTTAACCTCTGGGTCTAATTGACACCATTATCGCTCATAACCTCTCTCTCTCTCTCTCTCTCTCTCTCTCTCTCTCTCTCTCTATATATATATATATATATATATATATATATATATATATATATATATACACACACACACACACACACACACACACACACACACACACACACACACACACACACACGTATATCTTTTGGACATTGACTGATGACGAATAAGGTATGAATTTTCTGTTCGTTATTTTTTTTATTGTTTCAATTGTGTCCCATAGGCAAAAATCACAGAAATTCAAATCTGGCAGCCTAGAGGGCCAAATATCTTTTGGGGCAAACATGGGCAATTCCTTCTTCAGAAATTCGGGCACTCTTTTCAAGGAATGGGTAGGCACAGAGTACTGTACAAACATGACTTAACTTGCATCATAATGCTTCCTAATCCAAGGCAACAAAACTTCTTCTAAGATTTCGAGATACTCTGCTGTGTTGATTTTAAGATGTGCTTCAATAAAATGGGGAAGCATCAATTTCCCATCACTTGCAACAGCTCTAAAGACCATAACGGAAGCCAGATTCTTGCTATACAAAGCTGAAGGAACTTATGACAGGTCATATGCTATCACTCATGAGTTTTGATAGTTTGTAACTTCGTCTATCATGAACTTCTTTTCATCCACAAAGATGCGGATGTCTCTGCCACAATGTTTCAGATGATTAAGAAGTTTGGGATTTCTTTCAGCCTGAATGGTTTTGGAGCAAGTAGTTACGATGTTATTGTGTTTCCTCATGTATGATTTCATATGAAAATCTTGTCTCACAGTCCTAGAAACAGTCATTTTACTGACTCCTCGATCTGGAGCCAACTTCGCCATTGATTTTGATGGGTTTGACTGACTCAATCAATCTTTTAAGTCCTGTTAAGAAGTGGGATGTGCATTTTCAGTCACAGCAAGACATATGAGGCTTTCTCCAAACTTCCTGATTTTTCTTCAAATTAGCTACAACTCTGAAAACAGTAGATTTGGCATACTTTGTAACTCTAACAATCTTCCCAGCATTTTTGCCAGCGCAGAATAATTTGGCAATTACACTTCTACAGTTTAATTCTTTATTAACATTCATAATTTGGTCAACCAGAGATAAAAGATAGTGGAAGTGATTATTCAAGCTGGTAATATTTAAAAATTAGACTTGAACAAAACCTGTACAATCAGAAATGTACCCATTTGAAACTTGTCCCAATTTACCTGTTACACTCTGTGTGTGTGTGTGTGTGTGTGTGTGTGTGTGTGTGTGTGTGTGTGTGTGTGTGTGTGTGTGTGTGTGTGTGTGTGTGTGTGTGTGTGTGTGTGTGTGTGTGTGTGCGTGTGTGTGCGTGTGTGCATGCGTGCGTGTGTGTGTGTGTGTGCACATGTGTGTGTGTGCATATATATCTAACAGAGGCCTCAAAAGACATCTTCAGATCCACGAAGATCAGAACTTAACTGCAACTCTTGGTGGTCCAAATCAGATTTGCAATCTATGTGGGTGTCTTTTCAAAACATTGACTGGCTTAAAAAGCCACATCACATGCCATGATAGATCTAAGGTGCAAGTACAAGAGGTGGTCAGACTCTGCATAAGGAGTAGACAACCACCATATATATATTTAAACATGTTCCTAAGCACCTGTATGTTAATGGCATTTACTAGATTACGTCTTACAGAACAAATTTTTTTACTATAGACTTATTGTGTAAAAAATACTTAGCTCCAAGTAATGCCAATGGACTACCGAATGCAGTGTTTCAGCATGATTTCTGTTCCACAGTGATACTGTCTTAGCCATTACGAGCAAGACGGGAACTTCTGCTCCTGTATAGGAAACAGCAAACAAGACATTTGCCAGTGTGTGCTTAGTCTTGCCCAGCTGGAATTAATTCAGTATAACCACTCAAAGCAACAAAGATCAAATAATATGTCTATTTTTGAAATATTTCAGCACACTTAAACATGAATGGCATTTCTCTAAAGGCACTAAAATAAATTCAGCTCCAAAAAATGGCCCAAACTCCAAGCAGGACAAAACACACATCAAAACATCACACACAAGCACAAACACAAAGAATTATAAGTCAAAAAACATATGGCACTAATGAAATAAAAGAACACAAGTTTTGTTTTTTAACGAGACAATAGACAATATCAATAAGTCATAAAGAATCCTTCACACTGACTCAAATTAATTTCCAAATATTATAGTCATAGCCAGTCAACCAGACAAACAGATGAAAACCAGATGTTCTCTCTTTCTCTCTTTCACACACATGAACAAGCACACCAAAAGAATTATATAATTCAAAAGTATACTCCCATTCAAATAAACTAAAATCTTTAATTAGTTTAGCAAAACAATTTCTACAGGCTACACTAAGACCACTCAGAGATGAAACATCATTTACAATAAATATGTCCCTAAATAGTTTTACTATTAAACTCACCCACAAGTACATGTTTAAGAATCCTCTAACCAAGACCAAAACAACATGTATAAACACAACACTCTAGAAGAACTTGACCAAAAAACATACTGAAACAAACTTAACAAAGAAAAAACAGTCAAAGCTTGAGGTAAGACGGGCATCAACAGGTAAATCTAAATCAAATAAGCAAATCAAAAACACACACTCTCATCAACAAAGAACAAAATATAAACACTGTGCATCACAAAAAATAACCAGTGAAACATCAGAAATATAACAGTCAATAAGCAAACACAAAATTCAAACCAATGAACCAACACAAGAATGAGACCACACATACACCAAAGAATATAAATATACCACTGGTGTCAAGTTGTAGCAAATCCTGCCTGAAGATTACAGTAGCATGAAATTTAACATTTCTTTCTAGTAAACTATACATTTGTCATGGTACATATAGTTATAAACATATTTATAGTTATAACTATAAACATATTTGCTTGTTTTTACATCCCCTTTCCCATACTAGCATGGGTTAGACAAATATATTATTAAGACATTCATTGTTTTACAGCCTGATAACCTTCTCACATCAAGCCTTGTCCTGTTCTTCAAGTTAGCAACCTATTATTTCCCTTATCTTTGAAGGTACAAATGCCAACTCGTAATTTAATAAGCAATATCTATTTATGCACACTACAGAATAAAGAAGAACTGAAGTAAATTTAAATATTACGTAGCTGAATAACAAGAATGTAAACACATTCCATCCATATTATTGATGTGCATCGAAAAAGGACTTCCCTATACAACAGACCAGTTATTTATAAACGAATTGTGAATTATGCTAGCAGATAAGTGGAACACCTAATTTGCATATTTGTGCTTTTGATGGCTTACTATTTAAATAATACTTATTTATGTACAGCACAGACTAAATCAGAAGAAGTGAAGTAAATTTTATAATAAAATCTTACTGTGGGCTAAAGAAGAATAAGAATGTAAACACATTCCTTTTAGAATAATGATATGCAGAAAAAAGAGAGGGAGTCTCCTGACAGACCATTTTATGGTTTGTTGACTGCCCTTCAGAAGACATACCCACCTTCTTTCCCCAATCAATAACAAAGATCAGTTACTTATAAAGGTTAGCTCATTAGTGGACAGCCCAATATGCATAATACAAGCTAGAAGTTAATTGTTCCTAAGAAAACTACAAGTTAATGAATGTCATTTGAGAGCAGTCCAAGTAAATAAGGCTTCAATTCTGATTTACACTGTGTTGTGTGTAAATAGATATTATTTAATTGATATTAAGCTGGCAAATGTGGCTTTGAAGATGTGTAGAATCAAAGCCCCGCTACATGGAAATCAGCTCAAAGCTTGAGGTAAGAAGGGCATCAAGCTGTAACACAATAACTTGATAACATATTTGTCTAACCCATATATAGAGATGCATTTAGCAAAGTGAGAGTTAGCAATGAGTTCAGTGAGGAATTTTGAGTACAAGGTGTCCATCAAGATTCAAGTCTCAGCCACAAGCCATAATAGTAGAATTTAAGATACATTGTACATAATGATAACCCAGATTTTATAAGACAGAGAGAGAGAGAGAGTAGAAAACTTAGAGAAAACTTCCAGATGTGGAAACCTATAATCAATAGGGTTGAGAGTAAACTTACTGAAAACAAAACATTTAGTAAGTAAGAATCAAGACAGACCTCTAATATTAACAGAAAAATGGGTATGCATATATATTTACATATATATAAATACATGCACACACACACACATATACATGAATATGTACATACACATATTAAGAAAAAGAAGGTAATCAGGATTTGGATAAAAACTATTTATTTAGCATTTTGCCCCTTTCAGGGATTCATCATGAATGTTTTCTTATCGAAAATTCATACCTTTTATGTAGATGCAAGTTAGTTGAAAACAAAATCTGGAGTTGAATTTGCTTCATTGTTTTAGAAAGAGGTTTGCAAATGACAAAAAGCATTTCAAATAACCACTCCCAAAATATCCTCTTTCCAAAACTCAAGAAAACAAATTCAACTCCAGACTTTTATTTCATCTAACTCACATACATATAAAAGGTATGAATTTTCAATAAGAAATCATTCATGATGAATCCCTGAAGGGGACAAAAGCACTAAATACATAGCTTTTATCCAAATCCTGACTACTTCCTTTTTCTTAATATATAGAATTTTTACACCTCTTCAAATAATCTATATACAAACACAAACATTTACTATATGAATGAGAGTATATGTGTGTATCGTCCCAAAAGTCTCTGAAATGGTGCATCCTCAAGAAAAATGGATTTGATTTTTGAAATCTCCCAAAGCGAAAGTTTCTGGTAAATAATAATCAGAAAATATTTGATACAAGAAATAACATAACTTTGTCATATCTATCTGTCTCTCTCTGTCTTTTATGCTTCTCCCTTTCTGAATATATTTACCACACCCTCTCTCACTCTTTCCTCTGTATATGTATATTTCTCATGCATGCTGCTCCCCCCACCTCTCTCTCTCTCAATATAACATGTAATTACTTTCATTTTGTTTAAAAATTCATCGCTGCAATGTTTGCTTTCATTTTGTGATAGACAGCTATCCTTACAAAATCCTTCCAAACAATTTCAGTTGTTGGTTTACACCTTGAAGAGCCCTGCTTCACCCATGGTCAGCTTAACATTGAACATTCAAGAGTAGGAAGTAAGAAAAATCTTTACATCTATGCACCAAATGGAAAAACAAAAAAACTTCATTTATCAAGACATCGTAAATAGCCCCAAATAATGCAGAAATCTGAGGAGGGCATTCCTGGTTTTGTTAAGTATATTCCTTAGTTGGTCGTGTTTGTTAGTTTAGGTGAAAGGGAGGACTTACCTTGTTAATTTACAATATAGAATAAATATGTTCCAAAGGTATATACATATGTATCTGATAAAACAGAATCCAAGTATGTAAAACTCTGCTGTAAAACCCTCCTGCCATCTCACCCTTGAAGAAGGGCTATTTCTGAAACTTAAGATAGTCCATTCGCCTTAACAATCTCAATGTAGCCATTCTGTCAATATATGTGTATGTGTACCATCATCATCATCATCATTATCATTCAACATTTGTGGTCTATGCTGGCATGGGTTGGATGGTTTGACCAGGACTGGTAAGCTGAGGGGCTGCACCAGACTCCTATCTGATTTGGCTTGGTTTCTATGGCTGGATGCTCTTCCTAACGCCAACCACTCTGAGAGTGTAATGGGTGCTTTTATGTGCCAGTTGCATGGCACCAGTATCTGACACAACTAAGACTTCACTTGGCTTGATGGGTCTTCTTCTCAAGTACAGCATATTGCCAAAGGTTTCAGTCATTTGTCATTGCCTCAGTGAGGCACATGCTAGTTGCGTGACACTGGTGTCATCCACACACACATGCATACATACATATGATATGAGAAGGTGTGTGGCTTAGTGGTTAGGGTATTCATCTCATGAGTTCGATTCCCAATAATGCATTGTGTCCTTGAGCAAGACGCTTAATTTCACATTGCTCCAGTCCACTCAACTGGCAAGAATGAGTTGTACCTGTAATTCAAAGGGCCAGCCTTGTCACACTCTGTGCTACACTGAATCTCCCAGAGAACTATGTTAAGAGTACACATGTCTGTGGAGTGCTCAGCCACTTGCACTTTCATTTCATGAGCAGGCTGTTCTGTTGATCAGATCAACTGGAACCCTCATCATTGTAACCGATAGAGTGCCAGTTAGATATATGATATACATGTCTGCATATATTGTAATAATGAAATGACATGTGGATGTAAATTTTTAGACTTTATTAATATATTGCAACATATGTTTCTGCATCCCACATGTTCATTTGTGAGAACATTTTCTCATCCATAGGATATTACTAAATATTATTTATAATATCTATAAGTCTTGGGTATGCTTCCATTATACATGTATGCTTCCATTATACATGTATGCTTCCATTATACATGTATGCTTCCTTGGGCATCTACATTATTTATATATATATATATATATATATATATATATGTTTATGTGTGTGTGTTTATATATTTAGATAAACTCATTCTTTATGCAAACACTGAGTGCACAAGACAAACATTCTCTGCTAGCTGATGTGATAATTTCAGAAAAGAGTTGAAATATTCCTGCACTTACTAAAGGACTTTCCACATATATATAATGTACTGTTGCTTGTTGATAATTTCAGCAAAATAAAGCACCCAATGCATTTGAGAGTTATTAATATATTATTTGCAGAAATTACTTTCATTTTCACGCTGGGATAGCCACAGCTTGATTTAAGCTGAGCCAGATATCTTACTCCTAGCATGAAAAATGAAAAGAAAGCAATTAGTAGCAAATATGATATTCCATAATGTATGAGTATATAAATATATATATATATATCCACACACATACACACATGTTCTGATCAATAAGTATCCGGACTGTCGCTATAGTAACAAAACTAAAACACAGAGAGTGAAGCTACTTGGCACAGATTGACCTTGAACTCTGGAGTGCATGTACACTAAGTTTTAAGGTTCTAGCTCACATCTGCTGTTTACAGCAGTGCTATGCAGGAAGGTGCAAATTTTGCCAAAAGCTTGGCGACACCTGCTCAAAGGCCTACACAAAGTTTTCAAGAAGTTTTCATCGTTTTCAACACAATCAAGGAGATCTTGTGCAACTGGAACCGGAGTGTTTTTTTTGTCACCTGAAAGCAGTTTTGGCACAAACTTGGGAGACAGGCGTCTCATACTCAAATATTCGGTGATAACGGACTGAACTGTAACTAATCTGCACATCCCCTGATAATTCTCCGATGAAGGGATATAATAAATATCCTGGAAACAGCTGTAAGACCTTCTATTTATAAATGTTCTAAAATCTTCACAGCCTTGATTTTTCATCTCATTCTGAAAAAAATTTTATAAATATATATAAATATATATCTATTTACATATATATTTAAATATATATGTAATCTGAATGCTAAAGGGTTGACTGATGCACCTCATCTTCTACACATGCTGATATCTGCATCAATTTGTCTTCAGCTGCATCCTGAAAAACATGCTATGAATAGTATAAATACACACACACATATATACATGTATGTATATGTGTGTGAGTGTCAGTATGTTTGTGTCACTTTGTCCTGACATCGAGCGATTGTTGCAAATGAGTGTCACAGTCGCACAAGCAGTATATCATTCATTTCCAATATTCTGTGGAAAACATGTCTGGTCAAGGGGAAATTTTAATTATGTTGCTTGGAAACAGATAAAGGTTGGCAACAGGGAGGGCATCTGTCTGAAGAAAATCTACTTAATAATGTCCATCAGATTCATTCATGCATGGAAAAGTGGATGTTAAAACAAGGATGATGATACATACATACGTGTATACACACACACATAGAGGCAAGAACACATGTCTACACTTAGTAAAACATACACATACATAAATTTATGAGTATATGAAACCATTTTCATGTACATATTGATTTTTATTACTGGCACAAGGCCAGAAATGTTTGTTTGTTTGTTTGGTGTGGGTGGAGTGGAGGTGAGAGGGCACACTGATTACACCATCTTTGTACTTGACCATACTCATTTTATTAATTACAGAGAAAATGAAAATAAAGTCAGACCGTAAGTAGAATTTTAGCTCAGAATATAAAAGAATATATCTAAATACTACAAAAGTACGTTTGTCTACACTCTACCATTATTATATCATTAATCACAGTGAAGTTGCTGTTTGATCCCAGATCAGTCCTGATCAGGTAAACCTTTGATAAAAGGAATTCTAGCCAAAACCAGTTCATGTCTTTTTTTCGAGCTTTATGTATTCCAGACTACACTGTTTTTTTTTATATATAAAAATGGGAGTGTATGTGTGGTTTAAAAGAGATTTGGCTGTTATTTCTAGTAAGTGGTGCAAGAACATAGATGCTCTCCTATTAGCTCATTAACAATTGTGAGTGGTACAAGGTGACTAAGTGGTTAAGAGAATGTACTTCTCACACATCAACAGTATGATGTAGGCATACATTGATATTTAGACATGAACCTTTTAATGTATTTTAATTAACTCAGGCGGCGAGCTGGCAGAATCGTTAGCACACCGGGCAAAATGCTTAGGCGTGCTTCATCCATCTATACGTTCTGAGCTCAAATTCCAGTGAGGTCAACTTTTCCTTTCATTCTTCCGAGGTCGATAATACAAGTATCAGGTGAGGTAATCGTCTTACCTCCTCCTCCAAACTTGCTGGCCTTGTGCCGAAATTTAAAACCAATAATCTCTTTATTATAATGAGACTCACACTCAACTGGGTATTGTTACTGATCTACTCCAATTAAGCAGACCTATGACCAAATGTGTTCCAGGTGTGACCATGCCATCTTTTTGTATACGTAGGACTGCATTGTGCAATGTGTCCATTTCTAAGATATGATTTTAGAGAGATTTGGCTGCTATTTCCTAACAAGTTGGAAAACTGTGTAGAGGCTTCCTTCTTGGATTGGCTCAAGTGTGTGTTATGTTGCTGGTGGTGTTATTTGATTAAATTCAAGAATTTATGAAGTAGACATTGATATTTAAAAATTCGTAATAAAACTAGAGCGCAGAGGCACGCAGTGAAGGAGTAAATTACATGTAACACATATTTTAATGCTTATTTGCTATTATTTCACATTTATTTATTTATGTTTGTTAAATCCTTCTAATGTCAGCTCTTTGTAGATTAAAAAGGCGGCTGTGTGAGAAACAGATGTAATTGAAATATCCAGAAATATCCGAAGAATTTCACAGTTTAGCCACAGAATAATAACAATGAAACACACGCACACATACATTACAAGCACACACACACACATACGCATACATAATTTGTACATAATTTGTAAGGCGAAGCTTAAAATCTTTCCGCAACATTTTATAATGGAGATGATGATGTGTAGAAGAATGCTAAACATCTTAGCTACACACACACACACGAGTACTATAAGGAAATTCTTTGTAAACAACGAATTGAAATGCGATAATGATGTTTTGGGGTTTTTTTCTTTTCATTTTGTTTTGTTTTCGTCCCCACCCCTTTATTTTAATAAAAATGTTTTAAAAATGAACTATACATTTCTGGTTGAAATACATATTCTACATTTCAGTAAATACAAATGAAAATTGAAACCTTGCTTTATAATACATGCATGTATGTATGTGTGTGTGGTCTGTGTGCGCGGGTAGGGGTGTAATAATAGCAATAATGATGCTAATAATAATCATCATAATGAAAAAGAAAAAAAATGAAGGCAAAATGAGTCATGGGAGATGAAGAGTTCGAGTGAGAGGAAGGGAGACATGAGAAAAATATCAACGCCCTTAATGTAAGTTTACCGTTTCTATACGGTGTGTGTGTGTGTGTGTGCGAGTATGCGTATATGAGAGAGTACGTGGTGGAATGAGTAAGTATGTGTGCGGTGGTGTTTCCAGCACCATCCAGCCTACCACCCCCGCCTCATGTGAATAACCAAACTGTAGCAGCGACTTTCGTTGGCAGCGACAACAGCTTTACAACAATCATTATTATTATTATTATTAACTGTTGTAAAAGTAGCAGCTTTTGTTATTGTAGTAGCAGTAGTTGTTGCAGCCGTAGGTGATAGAATTCTAGTGAAATGAGGAACCATTCTACATTACGCACAGAGTTCACTGTGTGTGTGTATGCATGTATGTATATACATATATACACACACATACACACACACACATTATAACACCAAGAACGATAGTGACATATCGGTGATATTAAATGAGGGTGTTTCTACAACCGAAGAGGTACCCAAACTAAAGATGCGTGGGATGTGATAAAAAAAAAAATTTTAACCACCATAGTTTGACAAAAAGGATTTGATTAAAAACCGTAAGGGTGGGTTTTTGTGCGAGTTGCTTTCCTTAAATATCATCTTGTGGAAAATAATGGTCGTGGTTGCTGGGCAAGTTTTATTTTTAGAAGCTCAGAAGTGCAAATATGGTGCAAACATGGCTATGTGGTTAAGAAGTTCGCTTCGCATACACGTGGCTCCTGGTTCGATACTAGAACGAGCACCTTGAGCAAGTAACTTCGGGATGTGAGAAGAATTTGGTAGACACAAACTATTCAGAAAGCTATACACACTATAAATTATATGTCCAGATGTCCTGCATATATCCAAGTGTGTGTGTGTGTGTATATATATATATATATATATATATATATATGTATATGTATAATTCTCAGACAGTTGTCAGTAAGTCAGAGAAAAAATACATTCAATGATAAGTGAAGAGCGGTTACATTTTTATATATCGCCGAACAGTATATTACTGGTTATGGTAGTATAACCCGATATTGTGGCATATAATATATATATGATACGCATGTGTAGTGATATCTTGTGAGCAACGGTATTTGAAAGTGTCATTGGATTATCTTCATCATATAATTTCTTACACAGGCACAGTGATGTGAATGGGCGCTAAGCTAGATTGACTGTGACAGCGAAACAGAGAGTACTTGTCACTGTGATTTCAACATCGTGGGAGTGTTAAAAAAATTGTTTACACGTTTTACAAATCACAAAATTATGTAAACAAGTACTACTTGATATATATTGCGTTCACTGACTGCAATTCGGTTTCGAATCTCAGTTTTAGAGTAGATAATGTCCTTGAGAAAAAAATGTGAATACGAATACCATTTCTTTATTTTCTCTTTCCTTAAAAATTTCGTTTGGAACCTATGATTCAAATATGTCGTTGTTTATCCCCCACGTCACCCTTAATCGAGGAAGATGTATGATGAAAGCTGTTCCAGCGGTGCCTATCTCGTCTTAATTCTTTAATATAGCAAGGACTAAACTGTCAAATGTATCCCGCTTGGTGTTGAAAGGAACAATTTGCCTTGTAAAGCGCCAACCTAGCAAGAGCATCTGCGTAAAGGCTCCGTTGTTGGTTAGCCCCACGTCAACTGTAACTGAGCAGACGTATGATCAAAGGTATTCTAGCCATGACTATCCAGTCTTTGTTTTTCAACCAAAAGGGTATGATTTGAAGGATATTTGGCAGCTATTTCTAATAAATCGAGTGACTACAAAGATGCTCCTTTGTATGTTGGAATGACTGATACAAGAGGGTTCGGCTCGAAACGTTAGATATTTTGGTATTTTTCAGGCATCACAACAGAGGTTATCTTTTATTCTATTATTTTTTTCTTTTCCTACTCTTACTTTTCACTGTCGATAGACCATTTTTAACTTGCCTAATATTCTAACGATAATATATTGTTTGCAAGGTATCACTTTTGGACGCCTTCCGTTCTCATGCTGAAATCCTATTGATACCGGCATTCTTTTTCAGTATCGATAACACAAGTACCAACACTACATCGAAATTAAATAAATGGCTAGGATGAGCATCACAGCTCACAGCCTCTCAATTCCTCTCGCCTAAACATTACGAGCACATAATATAATATATATCAATGGTTGTTTAGCCACAGGTTAACTTTGATTGGACAGGCCTATCAACAAAGGTGTTCAGTTTATGTAGGACCATCTTCGATTCTAAGACAGTTTTGTGTAATTGCTCAAGTGGTGGGGGATAAAAATATATCATTATATTCATATACAAAAGGCAGTGAGCTGGCAGAAATTGACAGAACATACTACTACTTCCATACTTGATCTCGTCTCTTCAAATTAAACTGATATTAACAGTACCGTTCATACTTTCGAGGTTTTTTAAATAACAGTAAATATACACTAGTGCGATTTAATTAACCATAAGCTCTTTCCCACAAAATTTGACCTTGTCAAAAGAAAATGTGAATCGGAAATAACAAATACAATTCTTAACAAGTAACAACGCGAGTAAACGAAATGCTCTTTTGGTATTAGCAATGTTAGAGAATGAAAGAAAGAAATCAAAATGCAATAATGAGATTTAAAAGAAGACGAAAATGAAAGAATGAGTTGAGTCATCAACTTTTTTTTATCAATTCTTTCTCGTGAAGTTAACACACAGGTGAAGTAAATTAGATGATCGTTCCGCATGAGTTGATGTTGCTTTACAACTGTTAACTTGAGTAAGAGTGATTCACCTGATAGAGGTACTAACATGATGTTATGTTGATAAATCATCAGCATTTGTCACTGAAGACGCCAGAGGAAGACGCTTATGGAAAGAAGCTTGCATTTATTTTTTTCATCTACCATAAATAATACAAGGCAGTACAAGAATTAAAACGCAAAAGGTCCTTCGCATTTTCAGTATGAAATCCACCCCCTAAAAGCCTTCCTTCTTTTCCACCCGCCCACTTCTTCGCTTGTTGTGTGTGAGTGTGGAAAGCGAATAGTTAATAGTGGTTCCATCCTGAACATCATTAACAACACATGACCTGACAAGATAAATAACAGACAAAAAGATCGATAAAATCGTCGTCTCACGATGTCGAATCGAACTAGTAAAAACGTTCATGTGCGTGTGAAAGATATTGTGTTGCAGTGGAGATAGCAAGTAACAAGGTACGCTGAATGAAAGAGAAATACAGACTAAGAGAAAAAGAAAGAGAGAATGAGGGAGAAGTGAAGAATGTTTCATGTCGGCGCCATTTTGAATAGATCTGGCGGCTGATTAAAGACGGGAAGCTAGGTGAAGAAGTTGCCGGTGAGAGATGCACCTGCCCGTAGCAATTAGTCATCGAAGAATATAAAATATAGTAGCTAATGATGTCAAGCCGGTCGAGAGAGTGACCGGACAACAGTTAAGCATACAGATGTGAATGAAATACGATCAAAAGATAATAGACGAATAAATAAAATCTATTTTGATCGTGGAATAAAATGTAATATGACATTGTATTCGTAAACAGGAGCGAGTTGCTTCTCTTGCATAGAGATAAAAGACTACTGTAACGGTAAAAAAAAAAAGAAAATCTATTTTCTTTGTAAAGTACTAATGTCAATTTAACCTAGCTTGACAGTCGATCTTAGCGGTGAAGCCCTGCATTTCATTAAATGACAATATATACATGCATATACATAATTTTATTATTATTATCATTATTATTATACACCCACTGCATCATAATATATATATATATATATATATATATATATATATATTCTAAATCAACGATTTTCTTTAAGGATTATTTAAATGACATTGAAAGTTGCATGACAAGAGAGATTAATCAGTGTAGAGGTGATTACTTTAGATAGGTATGAGAGATAAGCGAATTTAGAAGATTAAGTAAATTAAAATCGATTTAATTAAACGCTTGTAACAATCAATTCACAAGACTCAGCAAAAATCTGCATGTTTCTAACATTCACCTATTCTAAGTGTCACCATATCTATGTGTGTGTGTCTGTGTGTTACAAAGCAATCTACCTCCGTAAAAATATGCATGTTTCAAATGAGTTTATCCTATACTGCGGTTAAAAATTCACTTTTTGGAGATCACTTACATAAAATATATGGTTAACCTTCATTATTCAATTTGATCTATCAATAATCAAGAAAGGACAAATCTAAGAAAAATGGTGTTACATGCAACGAAAGAAAGGATAGGTGCATTTTCTCACTTATTTCTTATGCACGAGCCCTTGTGTAAGTCTACACTCGAAAGCCATTATCACATATTTTGGCTTAGTTTAACAAAATGCCAGCAACTAAAATGTTCTTACCCATTTCGAAAGTCCTTGGTTGGCACCGATGAGGGCACCGACCACGAAATTAAATCCAGGAAGTTAGACCACTTGGTTACATTTCCTTGGAGTCGATAGAAGCGTGGAGCAGCACAACATCGAAGACGAGGAGATAGCTTAACAACCCGTCTCTCCCCCTTCCTGGGCGATACCATTCAATTAGATTACTCCAACGGTTGTTCTCTCTCTATTTTTGTTTCTCTCTCTTTCTCTCCCTCTATCCCTCTTTATTTCTTTCTGAATATATATATATTTTTTTCTGTTTACTGAAACATTGTTAACATAAGATATATATATATAATATTATGCAACAGAAATGTCCTATCTCTGCAAGAAATAGGTATATGGAGTGGCTTCAACTAATATATTTATAACGTCATATTTATTTATTTATTTATTATTCTGAAAACCAAAACATATTTATGAAAGATAACCTTAATACCAAGTAGAATTTCATATTTCACACCTTTTGGAATATTTTATTCCAAGTACACCTTGTGTATGAACTATATCAACACTGCTAAACACTGCTAATATTATACATACATATGTGTGTGTGTGTTACTTTATTTCTCAAGAGTGTTTATATGTTTATAATAGTTATAAAACTAATATATGAATATTTGTTTCTACACACACACAAATACACGCGTACGTACACTTATTTAAGGAGATTATCTATGTGTGACTTTCAATATTTTATTCATTGCTAAATGTTTATTCGTTTCTTGTTATAATTACATCGTTTGATATTCTTTACGCGTAATACAGAAGTTTGACAAGTTTGTGCTATATGGGGGAGGGGCACCAGCCCGCTCTGCCAACAGTTACCTCACGCAAAACCCTTAACATTTACATAGTACGCGCGGGAAATTACATTATTTTTCGTAACTTGACGTTTCCTAAGGATTTTCATAACTTTGCGTGAAACTATCAATTCTGCCTTATTGGCAAGACTTCCTTTTGCCCCCCCCCCCCCCCAGCACCACCACCCCCTTTTTTAATTTAATTTAATTTTTTTTACATAAACCCCCGTTTTCGGTTACGGAGAATACGAATTTGCAAAAAAAAAATGGCAAAAATCGGCTTTTGAAATTACATCACCTAATTTCTTCATTTTTAACTAGGGTTTTAAGTTACAGTTCAGGTTTTAGGGTTAGGGAAAAAAAGTGAAAAATGAAGAAATGGGGGGTGGATTTCAAAATGCCGATTTTTGGCAATTTTCCGGAATCTCCGTACCCGAAAACGGGGGTTTTTGGCAAAAAAAAAAAAATTCGGGAGAAAATGGTGGGGACTTCCTATGATTTATTTATCATTATCATTTTGTTATTCTCATTATTTATCATATTGATATGATGTGGGTGTATATCAGACTCACAGAATATTGTTTGGCACTTGCCTGTGTGTAAGTGCTCTGTTAGGATTCTTCATGTAGCTAATGGGATAATCCGTTAGAAATCTAGACGAATGAAACAAAGGTGTGTGTGTGTGTGTCCATATGTATGTATGTATACGCGTGCGCGCAACAGCAACAATTTTCGATTATCAGAATAACACGGAGTATGAATTGGTGAAGTTTCGGCTTTCAATGAATTATATTTTCTGTATTGGGTCCTCTCTTTTCTCGTTCATATCATTATCATCACCATCGTCGTTTCAATGTCCACTTTTCCACTCCAGCATGGGTCGGATGGAATTTGTTTAGGCGCATTTTTCTCTGGCTGGATGCCCTTCATGTCACCAACCCTTGTTCCAAGTAAGATTATATTTCCCTATGACCAGACATGTTTTCATGCAAGAGTGGGAATGAAGAACAACACTTGCATAACAATAACACTTGCTTTACTGTCAAGGCAAGGAGACTGTAACACAGTCATGCGTGCGTATGGCTATGAGGTAAGAGGCTTGCTTCCCAACCACGTGTGGCACCTTAGGCAAGTGTCTTCTACAATAGGCTTGGGCTGAGCAAAGCCTTGTGAGTGGATTTGATAAATGGAAACTGGAAGAAGCCCCTTGAATATGTGTGTCTGTATTTGTCCCACCACCACCAACTCTTGACAACCGATGCTGGTGTGTTTACGTTTCCATAACTTAGTAGTTCAGCAAAAGAAACTAATAGAATAAGTACTAGGTTTAAAAAAATAAGTACTGAGGTTGATACGACTAAAAATTCTTCAAGGCAGTGCCGCAGCATGGCCACAGTCTAATGACTGAAACAAGTAAAAGATATATATACAACATGCTTCTTTCAGTTTCCCTCTACCAAATTCACTTACAAGAACCAAGGCAGCTATAGTAGACGACATGCTGGGATAGGCTGGATGATTTGACAGGATCCAAAGAGCCAGAGAATTGCTTTGAGCTCCAGTGTCTGCTTTGGCATGGTTTCTACAGCTGGATACATGTATGTAAGCATGTGTGGAGTGGCTGTGTGGTAAGTAGCTTGCTTACCAGCCACATGGTTCTGGGTTCAGTCACACTGCATGGCACCTTGGGCAAGTGTCTTCTACTATAGCCTCGGGCTGGCCAAAGCCTTGTGAGTGGATTTGGTAGATGGAAACTGAAAGAAGCCTGTTGTGTATGTGTGTTTGTCCCCCACCAACATCACTTGACATGCGATGCTGGTGTGTTTACGTTCCCATAACTTAGCAGTTCGGCAAAAAGAGACCAATAGAATAAATACTAGGTTTACAAAGAATAAGTCCTGGGGTCGATTTGCTCGACTAAAAGGTGGTGCTCCAGCATGGCCACAGTCAAATGACTGAAACAAAAGAATATATGTATATATATATACTTCTAATAAAAGGATAATTCTTTTTATTATTTAATCAGTGGCCAGCATATTAAAATACCTTTTAAGGTGAAAATTATAAACAATTATAAATAAGGGCAAAAGAAAATATTTCTGTGCCAATATGCTGAAAAAATAGACTTTATATCATCTAACCACATACAATAATTGTATATACATATATATACATACAGGGTGGGTAGAAAGTCACTAAGCATTAGAAATTGCTGATAGAATTTTTAGTTTCATTGAAGTCGTGATGAAAACACTTTTTTTAACAGACAACACTAATTGTTTTATTTCTTATTTTCCAGATGGCCAGTTGCTTGACTGTTCAGGAGCAAGCTAAGATAGCAGTACACTATGAAGTGTGAAATTCCATTGTTTTGGTTCAGAAATGATGGCATACATGGAAAGGCAAGCATGCAACACTGCATCCGGAGACAATAAAAAGTTGTCACGCAAAGCTGACAACCATGGGCTCTGTGAATGATGCAAGAAGTAGCAGCTGTCCAACCACATCCCAATCAGCGGAGAATGTGGTAACAGTGCAGGAAATGTTTAATTGCAGCCTGCAAAAATCAACACGTCAAGCAGCTTGTGAAAGTGGACTAACAAGACACAAGGTATGTATGTTGTTACCTAAAGAATTGAATTTTCATTCTTGGAAACCCCATTATATGCAGGAACGAAAACCTGAAGACTGTGACCACAAAAGTCCAGAACTCTAAGAAGTCCAGATCTCACTCCATGTAATTTTTACCTGTGGAGGTGTACAAGACAAAACCTCACACACTGGAGGACTTAGAGATATGGATTCAGACAGGTTCTCAATGATATCCCTGACGGCATCCTTCAGAAGGTTGTTCATTCCATCCCTAGCCATTTGAGGAAACTGGTTGACACCACCAGTGCTTATGTTGAAATACGAAGATTTACTTCCATTTGTCCATGTAATAAAGAACATGTGTCATTTGTTTCAATAAATTTTTTAAAGGAATATGGATTTTATTACCAATTTTTAATGCCTACTTTTCACCCATCTTGTAGATAAATGTATAGACAGACAGATAGATAGATGACCAATCTCATTTAATTACTTGTATAGTCAATCAAACTGTACTGAGAGATGTCAGACCAAATGACTTGCATAGCTATATTATCATCAACTGTCCCAAGGGCAAAGAAGATGCTCTTGAAAAAAGCAAAAAAAAACAAAAAAAACTACAGAAGTAACAAATTGTTGAACCAAGTTATGATTGTAACATTAATCTTAGTACTGTATGGATTCACACTCAACCACAAAATATTCAGTCTGGGAACCCAAGTGAACAACTTGTGTTCCCAGACTGAATATGAGTGATCTATAGATCAACCAATCAGCGTGAAGCTCTGGTGTGATATGGCTTCTCGGACGGGCTGAAATTCGCCTCCTCTTTATCCTACTTAAACAGTTTGGTGCCTAACTCACAGGCAGACCACCTTGGGCACTTGAAAGGACCACCATGGCATTCAGGCAGACCACCTCAGGCACTCAAGCAGACCACCTTGGGCACTCGGTAGGTAGCCAATTCGTCAACAGATGACTTACAGACAGGACAATTGTGTGGTATGGTGCAAAGTCTTGTTGCCAGACATAGGGTCTTCCAGCAGCTACCCTCTTGACTCAGGGCAGCACAACCTCCTCCAGGCACTTGATTTAGGCCTCTGTGTTGAGTCTGAGGCTATGTCTGTCAACGAATTGTCTGCATATGGGGCACTCAGGCAGACCACCTCAAGCAAGAAACAACTTCATACACTCACACACAGTATACCACAGCTAGCCTTCCAGAAGACACAGTGGAGTTCTCTCCTCTCAGCTGGTGGTTATTGTATCTGCATCTTTCTTTTCTAGGTAGCCAACACAAATCATGTCCATAAATAAATATTTTAAAAGTTCATGAATTTTCTTCCTTTATTATGCACACAGCCAGCCAGATTACACGATAGTGGTCTTCAACAATTCAATACACACCAACAAGCAACCACCCACATGACAGTAAAATGATCAATCAACCACATGACAGTAAAATTGATTAAGAAGAGGATCCATTTAGTTGAGATGCAATTTAGAATTTTCTCAATTCAGTGTACTACTGGAGCTCTCTTTATTGTGAAACAGCAATGGAGAAGTTTCAAGCCAAAAGTAATTCTCTCTATCTTGCATTTGTTGAAATGGAGAAAGCTTTGAGAAGGTACACTGATCTATAGGCTAGTTGTCTCTTAGAAAACTAGGAGTTCATGAATGATTGTGGACATGGCAGTGCAAGCCACATACAAAGATCCAGTTAGCAAAATGAGGATTGGTAATGAATTCAGTGAGGAATTGGGAGTGCATGTAGGTGAACACCAAGCACATTTTTCAACCCCTTCCTATTTATTATTGTTCTCTAGGTCAAAACAGGAATTTTCAGATTGGCTGCCCATGGGGACTCTTCTATGATAATGACTAAGCTCTAATAGGGAAGACTGGAAGCTTTAGAGAAATAATCCCAGACATAGACACAAAACCTAGAACGAAAAGGCTCCAGAGTACACTTAGCAAAGACTAAGGTTTTAGTAAACAGGGAAGAAGGCAGGACTCTGATACCATCAAAGAAATGGCCATGCTCAATATTCAGAAAAGTAGTGGGTAAAAGTTACTGATGGTGTATCCAATGTGATCTGACGAACAAGAAGTGTTGTGGAATCAAGACAGGCTAATAGTAAATATAAACTTTACCTATGATAAGTATATAGGAGTAGTTAGCCCTCAAAGCACCAGTTAATAAATTCCTTGCAATGCTCAGAAGTAAATGATAGCTACTGTTATCTAGGCAACCTAAACAACCAGCAGTGAGGCAGGAGTGGTAAGCATAGTAGCCAGAATTAGAATAAGGTGGGAAAAGAGAAGTTATTTCCTTTGCTGATAACAAAGTGATTCTGTGTCTGAGCAAAGGATAAGTTATACAATGCATGAATATGAACAGCAATGCTATATGGTATTGAGACTTGGACATTGGATGCAAGCATATACATCTGTTAGAAATGAATCAAGCATGATCCGTTGAATGAGTAATTTTAGTGTGCATGAACAAGGCACAAATGTACTGAAAGGGAAACTGGATTATGAATGGAATAAATTGTAATTTACAAGAATGACAGCGATACTGATATGGACATGTGTGTAGATTATGACAAATGACTGAAGAAGTGCCAGGAGATTCATGCAGAAGAAAGCACTGGAAGAGGAAGACTAAGGAAATGTTAAGAGCTGAACCTCACAAAGGAACACAACGAACAGTAGGATGCTGTGTTGGAGAGGATCCTTCCAATTCATGCAAGCAAAGAAAAGTAGATGTAAAAATGATAATGATGATAGTATAACTCTTTGATATGTTCTTATGCTGGCTCCCTGAATTGATAATCAAAATTCTAGCCCTTGTCCTTCATTCATTAAATGTAAAAGTACCCAGTATGTTCTTTACTGTACTTTAAAATTTATTGAGAGCTGGAACATTTTTCCTTAACACAAAATCCTCCTCTTTGCTCTGAGTTTATATTGTCATTTCATTAATACTAGATTTGATTTTCTGGGTGAAGATTAGTAGGATTGATATCTAATAGATACACTTCTCTAATATTTGAGTTAACAAGAGAATCACAACCTGCTGGAAATAACTGCCAAATCTTCCTCATTACACCTTGACGTTTTCAAAAAAGAAAAGGTGGGTAATATTACATTACATGATGTCATGACATAATACCACATTCACTAATCCTGAAAAAATGATGGGATGATCATGAATGGAATGTCTCTGCTCAGTCAGGATTGTGCAGGAGATAAACAACCAGCCAGTAAATGTCTGGTTATAGAAAATCAAGAAATTAGTTTTATTGCATGAGTGTCTCAACATAAATATTTATCTTTATGATTGATTGTTGAACAAAATACTTCATAGTTTTTAGCTGTGGCCTTTCATGTTTTCAGCTTAAATCCTATTGAGGTCAACTTCGTCTTTAATTGTTCCATAGTCTATAAAATAAAGTACTAGCCAAATGAATACTGAAGCAATTTATATTCCTAAAATGCATCCTAATTATGAATGGAATTATAAAAGACAAATAGCATCCAACTATTTGTCATCGGTATTAATAGTTTCTGTCAGCTTTCCAATTACTAAAAGAAGTTGAACAGATTGACTATACAGCTTCCACAGCTAACTATAATCAAGTCCTGATTATTTTTCATTCATCTTTAATTTTGATCACTGTCGTTATTTTACTCAAAAAATTTCAATACTTTTTTCAACTTTGTACTCAGCTACCAAGGGTCTCATTTTTTTTTATTTTATAAAAACTTAGTAGGCTTCATCCATTCCAGATTAGCTTTTAAATTAGATTCTTCTCTTTTTATGACTTTCTCAATGGCATTAATAATATAAATGTTCACATTAACTTCAGCTATAAATTTGAAACTTGGTTACACCCAATTCATTGACCAATTAGCTATTGCTCTACTGCCAAGTTAGTTGCTAAATATTTATAAACTTCCATATTCTAAGTTAAAAACATTTTTTTTTAAATTCTAAATCGTGTGCCCCAAATTCAGGTCTTAATTTACCCAAGCTTTAAAGCTTCTCCTTTTCTTCAAACATCTGTCCTGAATCACGCAGACATGTTCCATTATAAAAAAAATGTTAGGCTTCTGTTCTCATCACAACTTGAAGTAATTATTAAAAGCCATATAGTGTCTAATGTAATTTATTTAAAAATCAAGCTGCTAATTAACAATTGTTGGTATTCTTTGTGCTAATTTTTGTCATAAACTCCAAATCTAAATGGAGTACATTTATATGTTTGACAGTTATTGAATGTCCTATCTGTTGGGGTTGAGTAGCAAACAATTTATTTTGGAAACAAGTGAGATAATTGTGAAGGTAGAAACATTAGTTTATTGCAGTAAAATGTTCACAGTGCTTCATGTGACAAAAAAGTGGTAAGCACATTGCAGCATAATCAGTGATTACCCAGTAAGTGATAGACATACATGGTTTGAGTCCCTGCAGTGGACCTGTTGTTATTTTTCTCTCCCAAATTAGTGTGTATGTCTTTTACTATAGCCTGAAGCTGACTGAGTAATACCATGTGATTGAAATTAACAGACAGGAACTGTATGAAAGGCCCTTGTGTGTACATGTATGTGTATGTGGGTGCAAGAGAGTGAGAGAGAGTGTGTATATGTGCATGTGTAGGTTGTGTGTATATATGTGTGTATGTGTGTATGAGTTTAATCTTCATATGTCCTCACATAGACATCATTTGTGTGATAGTGATGGTGACTTGGTAAATGTATCAGCCAAATCTCCAGCAAATGCTTAAACGTCTTTAAAATGAAACCTCATTCCAGGTTCTGATTCCTAAAACAGTATATCCACAATATTTATAAGCTCATCCCCTCCTAGAATGTTGATCATATCGTGAAGTCTCCTGCAAAGTAAACAACCAAAGATCTTATATCTACATAGATTGAAGATTGAAGATATCAATTACTTTTACACATACTGTTAGTTGCTTCTGTGCTATATGTCTTCAACATAGTTGACCAGAGATATGCTGAACAAAACCATTTCCTTATTAAAAATACTCACCCTTACAGTAATCTCTGCTTCCTCTAATGATACTACAATATAATTTCCCCTTCAAATTTGTTGACTTTGTTGCACTTCTCATCAATCCTACCTTTGGCACCCTCATCACCCTCGATACTCCGCTTTTTGTTTCAACTCAACACTGTACATAAAATACAATACCTCATTATAACCTATGTCTGTTCCTGCAACACTTGTTCCTACAGATTTTTCAAGTTCTGTGTAAATTGTATCAAACTCACTTGACTATAGCTGATCTGAAAGGACACAACAATACAAAAACGCAACAACTATAGACACACTCCCAATTCTATGTTTTAATTGATGTACTAAAAAAAAAAAAAAACTTTCAACAATTATTACTAGAACTATAAATGCATGAGAAGAAAAAAAATGTTTAAAGTGAAAAATAGTAAATTAAATTTTCCTCATTTGCTTTCAAACAAAAGCTTTTTGATAAAACCAATTGCATATTACTATCCTGCTTTTATATGTCTCAGTAAATTTCTAATTAATGTTTTAAAAATCAATTAGTTAACCCTTTCATTACCATATTTCTGTTGAGATACACTGTTTTTGTTTCAATTAATTTTGAAAATAATGAAGTATTTAGGAAAGTATATTTGTCATTATATATCTGATGTTTGGAACAAAGATTAACATGAAATCTTAATGGTAGATTTTAATTTAGATCACTTTAAAACCAGAAGTTGGTATCATGGAACCAAGGATGATCTCAAGCAAGTTTCCTCATTTTAAGGTTGATTTTTAAAAAATATATATATGTATTATAAATTAGTCTGTGGAGAAAGGGAAATGCCTGAACACTTTTTGCAAGATCTCTCAAATTGATTAGATTGATGTGGTTGACATTCAGTTTACACAACTGTACTGCATTGTTGTCTGTAAGAGAAACATAGAGGAAGGGAATTCCATAGAGTTACAATTCTGGTAAAGGAGAGAGGTTCAGGAAAACGATTTCATACAGTTATTAGAAGAGATGGGAGAAAGGATGGAGACTGTATGCAAACAAATAGTTCAGAGGCTGTTGTAGTAGCAACATTTAATTAGCCATGTAAACCCACCCATTCACAACAGTATAGTATATCTAGAGTGTGCTGTAACTTCATTATTCTGAAGAATATTTAATTAGATATAAATTGAGATTATAGTTGACTTATTTTCAGGATCTTCCTTCTGCATCATCACCATTTTATTGACCATTTTTTCATGTCAGCATGAGTTAGATGGATATGCCACTTCTCTTTATCCTGTGTCATTTGTGAAGCCCAACACTTTCAGATCTGATCTCTCTACATATTTCCATAGTGACCTTCTGTGTAAGGTACTCATATCATCCACTATTGGCATATAACATTTGCATCCATAGTCCATATAATTGCATTCATAGTCTATTCACATTCCATCTCCATTCTGATAAGCACATTTTTTTTTAAGCACACTTTTTTAACCTTGAGAAAAGAAAACCGTTGGAAAACAGTTTATAGCAGAGACTCCAGCAAAGAAGATCTGAAGAAGAAATTGTAATTCCGAAATATCATCGGAATATAGATAACCAAATTACAACAGGTATATAGTCCATTGTTTGTTCTATAGTGCATTGTCGTACTATTCTAAACTTTTTATTTGATAATTTTATTATGGTCCTAAATGAATTAGAATCACTGACAATGTGTTGCTAATCCACAGATTTCCAAATGGCACCAGTACCAAAGTAAATTCATTGCATTTTATTTAGATGGGTTTCTTATTTCAATCATCACTCAACTTTGTCTTTGAGTCTTCTGGGATTTATTGAATAAAGTATCAAACAAATATTGGTTTCAAATTTTGGCACAAAGCCAGCAATTTTGGGAGAGGGACCATGTTGGCTCGATTGACCCCAGTGCTCAACTGGTACTTATTTCATTGACCCCGAAAGGATGAAAGACTAAGTTGACCCTGGTAGATTTGAACTCAAAATGTAAGAATGGATGAAATGCCACTAAGCATTTTGCCCAGCATGCTCACTGCTTTACAGTATCAATTAAAAATTAGTGTCAATATAATTGGCTGTTCCTTCTCCTCCTCAGATTTGTGCTCCTATACCTAAGTTAGATATCATTATTTTAATTCATTTAAATATTCCATGTATGCAAAAATGCAAAACACTAAAATCTAACCTCCATGTTGAAAATATTTATTATTAACATCGTTATTGAAACTATTATTATTTATCTAGGAACAGTTAATGTGTTAGTGTCATGAAGGGACAATATGAATGAGAAGAGTTTGTTATGACTCCCAAATCACTTTCAGAAGAGAGACATGAGTAGCAGAGGATTACAAAAGGGATTGTGTAGCTACAAAACACTCAACTACTTGTGACTCTGCTGCTCTGCTCTCGTATCACTTGAATTTTAATTCCTGCTGTACAGGTTAATAAGTTGGGATGGGGTTGGGTTCTGTGTCACAATCAAAGTCACAGTCAATTCTTGTAGTAGGATATGAACTTATAAGTTGATAGTTTGAAATCTTACTTACAAAGCCATTGTGTTTATTTAAATCACTTTTCATTGAGTGCTGTTACGTGGTGCGTTTATACAGTTTTATAAACTTACCTAATGTTGATATTTGTTTGAAATGTCCTTCTGTATCTCCTTTCATTGACTCAAAACTTCAGATCAAGGAATGTCATATGAGAACTGCACTTCACTTACCTTTATGTACATTCTGATTGAAAATGAGATTAAAAAAAAAACACACTAAATGTATTATATTGAAAAAAAAAACTGACAGGAGACCAAATTAATGGTGTTTGATTTATTTTAAAACTGCACATGCAACAGAAGACTGATTTCATTGGTCATCAACTAGAAACCTTTTACATAGAGTGTTTACAGTGATATAACAAACTTTTATCCTTTGTGTACACAATACTTGAATGAAGTAGGTCAGTTCAGTGAAAAATAACTAACATATTGAAGAATACTTTAGAATTATAAAAAAAAAAAGGACAAGAAATTTAGGACACCTTTCCTAATACAACAGGACATTACTAACAAGCTGAATCATAACTTGTAAGTTACTCAACTATAAAAACAATTCATATTCTGAATCCAAACCCTACCAAGATCACTCCCTTTACTTTCCCTTTATCTGTGGTGAATAAAATACTCATCAAGTCCTGGGAGTTGATTCAAAACTCATATCAAGCATCCTAAAATATGAATGGAATTAAAATAGAAGCTTGATCCAATCCACCATTAGATTTCCATATTGTCATTGTTGCTCATAGAACTAAATATCTAACGTTTATTTGCTTTGCAACCTTCACAAACATCCATATACTATATTTTTCATGACTACAACTTTATGTTGATGGAAATATTCATCCTTCAGTAGCCTCTTCATACAACAATAAATATACTCTCTCACTTTTGACTTGTGTGACATGTGACCATCCACAGTTACACCCAACTAGTTATGGCCATGCATAAAATAAATTCAAATATTCTTTTACACTGCATAGAAATTTTCTATCCACAATACAAAAGTTAGTACCTTTGTAAGGGACGACCGTGCGAACTCAAAAAGGAGAAATGGTGACGAATGGTAAAACAGAGGACTCCTTTTATTTAAACGCGTCACACGGTCGAACACACAATAATATATATTGAAGATGATATACTAATATGTTATGCGACGATAACATAGATGACCAGCAATGAAAGACCACAACCGTATTAGATGAATAACAGAGATATTTATTGTAGCGTTAAAGATGTATGTCTGTGTGAGAGTGTGAATGCGACATATAATAACATAATCAAAGACAGGCCGTCATACAAAGAAAAGTGTGCATGTGAGTGATACATGTGTGTATGAGAAATATTACAGCAGAGAAAAAGAGAGTCAATAACACGTGAGCAATTATATACCAGTTCTTGTGTACACTATAGGAAAAGTTCTGTATGTGAAAGTGAGTTGGCTGAGTGTGGCAGAGCTGATCACTAGTTGCGATGTCGTGGCATCGATGCCGGGCCGTGATTCTTGTTATACAGATGTTCGTTGCTGGCTGAGAATTTCTTGTCTGTTTAAGAACTCTTGTCTGTTTATTTACCGTGGTGAAGCTGAGTCACCTAACAGAATCGAAGAGAGAGATGTGCCGCGGTAGTTTGGTGTGGTGTACATAGTAAGTCGTGTTGACGCTGGTGGTGTAGAGGCTGCTTGGTAGTAGTCGTAGAAACGTGTTGCTGATGTGGCGACGGCGGTGGTCATCGTTGGCTGGACGAAGCTGTTGAAGTGGTCGCTGGAACTGCTGCTGCTGTCGTGTGGTACACGGAACAGTTCTCAAAGAGAAACTGGACCGAGACAAATTTGTGGGGTATGAGTTGATCTATTTATAGCGTTAAGAGGGCTCCAAATGCCTTCAGAATTTTACTCTATCACGTGACCTTATTAGGGGCCGTGATTGGTCAGTTTGCGTTCTGGCGGGAAAGGTTCGAAGAAGTTGCCGATTCGAATAATAATCAGTCATGTGATGACAAGGAATGGGTTCTCTACTACGCTCGCATTTATTTATATTTAAATGAGAAGAATGGTGATAGCAGTTTTGTATCTAATGGCTGTAGGTAGTTTCACTACACCTTCCAGCATCAGCATCCCATTTTCTCTGAGTGTTAGCAATACTTTTGCAGTCATATCACAAGTAGCTCATTAAGCTTCTACACATTTATCACCCCTAACATGTATGAAAGGTGAATTAGTCCATTTTCTAATAATCCTTTCTATTATAGGCACAAGGCCTGAAATTTTGGGGAAAGGGATAAGTCGGTTACATCGACCCCAGTGCTCAAGTGGTATTTATTTTATCGACCCTGAAAGGATGAAAGGTAAAGTCAACCCTGGCAGAATTTGAACTCAGAACATAAAGACAGATGAAATGCTGCTTAGCATTTTGCCCAGCATGCTAATGATTCTGCCAGCTTGCCACATTAATCCATTTTATAATAATGCAGTGGTAAACAGAGTAAATAGCATGACTTGGAAGATTAAATGAAAGAAGTAGCAAAAAAATGGGAAAATAGAAATGCTATCCCACATGTTATAAGCCAAAAAGGGTTTGGCCACCATGTAACTTATAAAAAGCAGAAGTGACAGGAACCTAGCAATGATATAAAATTACCTCCACCGACTAAAGAGGGAATCAAACCGACTTGGGAATCAAGTTAAAACCACATTAACTTATGCTAAATAGCCAGAACAGAACTAGATCATAAGTTGGAAACCTCAACTTTATTTCTCTTCATACCAGCCATTCTTCTGAGATATAAATTAACATATGTTCAAGTTAAACTTCTGATGAGCTTTACTCATGAAACTTCAGGAATATTCCTAACCACTGTATCGAAGCAAGTCTGTCTTACACACAATTCAGTGTATTTGGCTATACATATATATGTCGATGCCAGTGCTCCCAATTGGCTTCTGTGCCAGTGGCACATAAAAAGCACAATCTGAATGTGATCGATGCCAAGGCCACCTAACTGGATCCTGTGCCGGTGGCACATAAAAAGCACCCACTACACTCTCAGAGTGGTTGGCATTAGGAAGGGCGTCCAGCTGTAGAAACATTGCCAGATCAGATTGGAGCCTGGTGCAGCTGCTGGCGTTCCAGACCTAAGTCAAACCGTCCAACCCATGCCAGCATGGAAAACAGACGTTAAACAACGACGAGGATGATGATGATGATGAATGTATGTATACATGCACAGAAAAAAATGGATATACAGTTTTTAACTTTATTGTGCATTTTCATCCATCTTTTGTTTATAAAATATAACTTGTATGGAAACACCAAACCACTTTTCAACACACACATACACACGCACACACATTCCTACTAATGTTATGGTTATGTTCTTTTTCTGACTATTCTTTTATCTACCACATTATACAGTTTTAATTGTTTGGTCTGAAATGACCACCTGATGATGAAAGATCCATAAATATCCTCAGTGCTACTGATCAAAATAGTTTTTGTGAATATAATTCAATGATTTAGTCTATATTGGTCTTTTAGTGTTTTTAGAATATATAGAATTTCTTCTACGTCCTATCTTTCTGTTCATCTAATCATTTCCCTCCATAATCACGTACATACCATTCCACTTTTCTACCTAAGTATTTTCATCTTCACTCATGTACTTCAACAAAAGCATTTAAATATTTTAGGTTGATGGAAAGCCATTTGATCACAATAGACTGACCATATATATTTTCTAATAAATAGGGTTAAAAATAGGAAATGACACTGAAGTAAAATGTTTTAGAAAAACCCCCAAAGCCAGTCGTGCCTTACAGTGTAGACTCAAAAACAAAAACTGATGAAGTTTATGATATACATATGTGAAGAGTGTTAAGGTTTGTGTGAAACGGAAGTTTACGTGCATGATGAAACAATATATTTATATGCAACACACCTTCTGTTACTGATAATATTAAAGACACCTGGATTTTTTTTCAGTAATGTTTATTGCAGGATACAGATTATAAAGTGGGATAGTTTATGGATAGATCTTACAAACATATATACAACATGATCAGCTAAGAAACACAATACAATAGACAAGAGTAGGAGATATAAGCATTTTAGCCAAGAGATACAAAAAAAAAAAAAAAAACCGAAGAAGCGCAAGTGTAAGGTTACAGAAGTAATGAAGGTTTAGTAATAACTGAGTGGAATGGCTTGATCAGCAGTGAATGTAGCAAATAGAGAAACTGAATGAAAGTACTTTCTTTTTTTTTTTCTATGCGTTAAAGGAGAGAAGATGAAAGACGTGTTGAAGGATTACAAGAAAACTGAGAAGAATGAGCTGAAATATTACGGGTGTGATATGTGCGTAATGAGAGTGGAAAAGTTAACTATTACCACTTAGTGAAAGAACGAGTGGATTGTAAACATCAGTTGTGAATGAAGAATTTGCGTGGGGTGAAAGTAGTTTGTTTCTAGTAAATCCAGTGAGGAAGACGTCATTACAAGTTATCACTAAATTGGTAACTGAACTAATTGTGTTGTGAAACACAAAGCTTGCTGTTTGGTTGGTTTATAACGTTAAGAAGTGCTGCAGGCTGAATGGATTTAGACTCTACAAAGCCAGTGCACCAGTTGTGGCGATAATGACAGTAATGGCAGCAGTGGCAAAATGGCAACAATGACATTATGTTCATCATTGTCATCATCGTCACCATCATCATCATCATCGTCGTCGTCGTCGTCGTCGTCATCACTACTACCATCACTGCTGTTCCTGACACCACCATCACTGCCATCCCATTGCTGCTGCCATTGCCGCTGCCACCACCAAAACCACCACCACCACCACCACCACCACCATCATCATCATTTACATAACCAGGTTATAAACTATGGATTCCAGTTCTGATACTATTCTTTAAATAATGTCTATATTTTCAAATATGTTTAAGTGTTTTGTAAAAACTGTTGTTAACATCATCTGTTTCATTATTGCTGTCGTTTTCATCTTCATCATTGTCCTCCTCCTCCCTTCCCCCCTCATCATCATCGTCATCGCCAATGTCGTCGTCATCATCATCATCATCATTATCAATAACATAAAAAATAATGAGAAATAAAAGAATACTTGGTGGCCACCCATTTGGTTAGATTATAGTTAATATAGCAGTATGAGTTCTGAGATAGAATCTACAATCTATTGTAACAAAATAAAAGCACTTATCTCATTCTGTTTTATATATGAGTGTAGAGACATTTTAGTTTAATAATTTAAATCATATATGATGTCAACCTGCAGGCTTTCCTGCCTCCCAAACAGCAATCAGTCCTTTTGATTCTTTGCCAAAAGGATTTCTATCAAATTTGTGGAATCCTTCTACCTACCACACCACAACTAAGATGTCTCTGCCAGCTGTACTCTTAAAGAGAAAAGTTTTCAAACTTGCTGTTCACTTTGCATCCAATTCCACACTGTACACTCTTGGCACATGCACACTTTGGAAAAATTCCACACTTTTCTTCTCCACTTCATCAACCTCACCAGCTGCAAACACCCCTTCCAGTAACTTCAATCCAACAAGGCTGCTGGCCCTAACAATGTCCTTCTGATATTACCTTTACTGTACTCCATTACTAAGACCTGTCCTTTGCAAATTTCTCTCTCTCTCTCTCTCTCTCTCTCTCTCTCTCTCTCTCTCTCTCTCTCTCTCTCTCTCATATATCCTGATATTTTGAAACAGGCTAAAGTGTGTTCCATTCCCAAGAAGGGAAGCCCCTCTGACCCTGCCAGCTATTAACCTATCCCTCTCAATTCCAATATCTTAGAAGTGATAGAACAATTGTTAACAAACACCTTCTCTAATATGTCTAATCCTTTTTCTTCCTTGGTGACTTCAGTATAGTTTAAATCTAGAGATTATACTCTCCTGTATTAATCGTCTGTGGGCCATAGCCCTTGAGAAATTCAGCAAAATATCAGATTTTACCTTTTTTAAAATTGAATGAAATTTAATAGTATTTTAGAATGTCTAATGGTACTAAAAATCATTTTTATGCATTTGTGTACATTTAAACTAATTAAATATTATTTTACAGAGTAATAGGATTAAAATTTCTTTGATTAAAACCCTTTCTAACATGGAAGTATCCAAAGAACATTTAAGGCACATAATGCTTTATGAGTACAAAAAGGAAACTCTGCAGCCGAAGCGACTCGAAACATACACTCAGTTTATGGGAGAGAATGCTTGAATGAAAGAACTTGCAGAAGATGATTTGCAAAATTCAGAAGTAGAGATTTCAGCCTTGAAGATGAAGATCGAACAGGACGTCCAGTTGAGTTTGATGATAAGCTCCTTGAGGCATTACTTGAAAATCCTGCATTATCAGTTGACAATTTGGCAAAAAAGCTTAATTCAAACCATACAACTGTTCATCGTCATCTTCAACAACTTGGAAAGGTTCCTAAACTTGGAAAATGGGTGCATCGTGAATTGTCCGAAAGCAACTGCAAATCCTGAGTTGACATCTGCTCTTCTCTTCATTCTCTTGAACTCATTTCACCCTTTTTGGATAGACTTGTGACTGGTGATGAAAAATCGATCTTCTATCGAAATGTTAAACGTCACAAATAGTGGTAAAAAGGAAAAAGCTCAACTACAACCGAGAAGGGAATTTCATGGGAAAAAGGTTCTTCTTCTCTCTATCTAGTGGGATTGCAAAGGAGTAATTCACTTTGAATTGTTACCACCTAATGCTCAAGTCTACTGTCAGCAATTAAAACATTTGAACTAAGCTTTGAAGAAAAAAAGACCCACTTTAAGGAATCGAAAAGGAGTGATGTTTCATCAAGACAACGCGCGACCCCACACTGCAAAGATCACATCACAGAAGATCAAAGAGCTTGGTTGGGAAAAAATTTCTCATCCGCCTTATTCTCTCAACCTTTCTCCTTCAGACTACCATTTGTTTCGTAGTTTACAGAATCATTTGGGGGACATAACTTTCGCAAGCCAGGAGGAGGTCGAAACTGACATTTCAGAGTTCTTCACTTTGAAGCCAAAAGAGTTTTATATTGATGGGATTAAAAATCTTGTAAATATATGGAAGGAAGTCATAGATAATCAGGGAAAGTACATTGATGATTAAATTTCAATTAAATATAACATTTGATCACTTGTTTTCTTTATTCAAAATTCGGACAGAACTTATGGGATGACCTGATTAGCCTAATACTTGTCCATATCAAGTTCAAGAATCACCTGTCTAAGCTACCTACCTATGGCTCTATCCATAGGTAGCTTTTTGTTAGCAGATTTCACCATCATAGTATGTGGAAGAAGCTTTCTCTGATCCATATTCTCTCAACATCAATGTGATCTTCTTTGCTCTAATTCCTGTATTTTAAAGATGCCACCTCTAATATTTTAATGCAGAAAATGTCACTTTTTACCCATTTCTAACTGCACAGGCACCATCTATATATCATTTAGACATATGATATCAAAACTGCATTACTTTTATGAACAGAGAGACCATGAAAGCATTTTCTAAAAGGACTTGATAATCTTGTCTTCTTCAGTGGCATAAAGATACAATCTCTACACATATTAAAGAAACAATCTTATGCCTCTCTCTCACAGTTATTGAAACAACATACCCTTGAAGTTGTTTCATATATTAGACTTCATCTCTCATGGCAATCTCGCATACATAATAGACCAAAAACTGCATTCTTGTTAAAGGACTAAAAATATTTCCCTCTAAACAGTTGCTGATCTGAGCTCCAATGTAATATTATTCTGGTGTCTGGAACTGTTTTGAAGTTACATACAAGAATATCCCAGATCACTTTTAAATAAAAGCCATCTAGTTGATTGGTAAAATCTCACTCTCAAACACACTTTTGGCCCTTAGATAAACTGTTCCTTATTCTGCCTTTCCTGCTGTCACTACCATTGCCTCTGATCCTCAGAACTAGCCAGCTCGGTAGCATCATCAATCCATGTTCACATAACTCACTCATCATTTTGCTATTTGTACTATGTAACTCCCATCCTCCTCTGAGCCTACACTAACCTTCTGAAATCACCTTCTCTTTGACATTTTTTCCAGCAGTCATTGACTTACATATGTTCCAAGTGAACATCAATGAGATTAATCATAACAGTCTTGGAAAGCCTGTGAAGGTCATGGACACTGTTCTTTGCTTCTAACTAGATCATTCAAAAAAAAAAAAAAAAAAAGAAAGAAATTGTTATGCTATCAGAGAATGTCTATGGAGAATATTTTAGATTGGTTTTCTGTGGTCTTCACTTGATATGATATGTAGTTATAGAATAGGTACATCACACTTCATGGTCTCATCATATGTGACTAAAAGGGTCTGATTTGGATATGCTTCACTAAGAAGGCCAAAACATGCCTATTACTTTCAGTAGTTGGCTTAAAAACCAAATCCACTCCTGGTATTGAATTTTCTATATTTTCCAAAATTTCAAATAAGTGATTTTATTGAAGCCAATTCTCTTGACTGTTGCTTTTAGAGTTTAAACACCCCTACAGGGGATTTTTCTATATAATAATGCAAATAATTTTAGTTAAAGTTTTTTCAACTTATTATGTTAAACATATGATGAGATTCTACTTTATTTCTATATTAAAAACTTTGCCAAACCTTTTTTTAATTGCATTCATTTGGAAACCCCTGCAATGTACTAATCTTAAACAGTTCTGAAATTTAACCGCCCCTTCAACTGACCTTATTCTCAAGTTTGGAGGAGTGGTGATGTAAAAATACTATGATGACTGCCTCTTCTTTCCATACTAAAGACTAGAGAAGTAATCAGATATGTCTGTCTATACTCCATATTTACTCCATTGTATTCCTTTCTGATAGTGCCATACTAATCTTTCCCTTGACCTATCTCTCTCTTCCTCCTCCCCTCAGTCTCTCTCTCACTTTCTTTTACTCACTTCCTCCTTCCTTTTCATCAGCATTGATTTAAGAAATTTGGTAACATTTAATCCAATTGGCTTAAAGTTTCAAGATTCAAACATTAATGCTGAGGAATAGCAACTGTTGTACTCAAATTGAATTCATCTTTCTCATGTTTCCTTTGGTTGCTATCAGAACCTACAGACATATACCCGAGTGAAGAAAGGACTCTTTAAATAGTCATTCAACTTGCTAGAAATGGCAGCCAAATTTCTTTTAAATCACACCCTACCATCTAAAATAAAGAATATTAGATATTTAGATAATATAGTCTCATGTTCATTCCCTAATGACAATATAGTCCTGCCACATTCCTTAGGTCTGTTTAATCAAGGTTGACCCAGGACTGAACAATAAGAACAACAACTGGAGTACAGAAACAACTGAACTGCATACAACATGCCTAGAACTGCAACACTACAAACTGTGTGTGTGTGTGTGTAGGGTTGCCCAAAAAGATCGTTTGATTTTTTCAAGTGGAAATTAGACACAAGTTTTAAACTCAAAGTGATTTATTCAGTCAAATGATATAATTACACTTTCATTTCTGTATCTTCTACCAAATTGTGGGCATAGCCAGTATTCCCTACTTAAAGAATTTTTTGCCTTTACTGGTGAAAACATTTCAAGATAAATTTTTACATTTTCTTCAGAGATGACAGTCTGTTGATTCAATTAATTGTGAAGAGACAAAAACAGGTAGAAATCTGAAGATGCAAGGTCAGGCAAATCTGGAGTGAATGTAGCAAAACTTCTTAGCCAAACCCAAGTAACTTCTGCTATGTCTGCAAAGAAGTATGCAGTTTGGTATGTTGTGATGAAAGACAACGCCCTTATGATTAGAAAGTGCTGGATGCTTCTGGTGGATAACTGCATTTAATTTGTCCAGCTGGTCACAGTACATATCTGAACTGATGATCTTGTTCATGAAAAGAAGCTCATAAAAGACAACACCCTCCCAATCCTATCAAATTGAAAACATAACCTTCTTCGGGTGAAGTCCTGTTATGGAGTACAGAAACAACTGAACTCAGGTAGTTGATTGTGGTCATTTGATGCACTTCCCCCACAATTGTTTGCACTTCACATTGTTTTAGATAATCTGTTTTTCACCCCCTGTCACCATTCTCTTCAAAAAAAGGGTCGTTTTTTTCAGGCACCCACAATGAATTGCAGATGGAAATCCATTGAGCAAGGTTTGCCACATTTAATTGATGTGGGACCCAAACATTGAGCTTGCTGATATAACCAGATTGATGCAGATGATTTTCAACACTCAATCTGGATATCTGGAAAATATATGCAATCATTCTGGTTGTAAAATGGGGGTCGGTGTTAACTAACTTCTTCATTGTGTCTCTCTTAATCTCAGTTGACCAGCCAGAGTGAGGCGCCTCTTGAGCTGAAAAATTTTAGGATTGAAACCTTAAAAACCACTTCTGGTATACATATTCCATAACAATATCCTCTCTGTACACAGTACATATCTTCTTGCAGGTTTCCATCACTTTCTTGCTTTTTTGATATAAAAAAGAATGAGGTGTTCATAATGTTTGTTTTGGCTCTCCATTTTCAGGGTGATTCTAAACATACAAAATACAACCTGTCTCCACCCAAGTTTGTGTTGAACTATGTTGGAGTGTCAAATATCTAACAAGTGTACATACTCAAGGGACAGGCTAAAGTTAGCTACTGATTAAACTGCTTGAAGCTTAGTGTTGATGAAAACCAGACTTTTTGGTCAACCCATTATATAATAAACTACTGCATGTCAGTACACAAAGCATAATCGACCACTGGGTGACAGAAACATGGTAGAGCTGCAGCAATTGATATGTGGATTGTATTTTGTTGCTTATTTAAGTACCTATGTGGAAGAGGGGTCTACTTGATTAGGTTTGAGATGAGGCCAAACAACAATAACAATGACATTAGTTCCATCTCAGGAATATTAGTGGCACGAAACAAAGGCAAATGTTCATAACCATACATTAAATTCATATCCCTCAAAAGTTGCAACTTTCAGCAACACTTGGCAACATTGAGCTAACTGTAAAGCATTTACTTTGTTGTTCAACCAGCTAGAAATAGTGACCAGATCTCCCTAAATCACATCATATAGTCTTAAAAGAGGACACACTGGACAGTGTAGGTACTCATACACAGAAAATCAGGATGGTCATGGCTGGAACCATGATCATTGATCTCCTTGATCAAAGCTGACTTGAGGTTAAACAAAAGCAATAGCAATGACAGCATTCACAACATGTTTCCTGTATGATATTGATTTCTTGCCTCTACACAGAGCCACATTTTAATATATGTTGAAGAATAAGACTGTGTGACGTTCATTCATAATATTTTCAAGGAAAAAATTCATGTAAAACAGTGAAATATCTACAGCTGTGAGTCAAAATTAGGCCATGGCATGACTTTCAGAGAATTTACCTCAACTCTGCAATACACACAACATATTTCCTTCATTGGCCAGTTATTATATTACAAGTTCTACACAAAAAAATATTATTTGTACTTTACAGTCATACTTTTTTGTTTTCTTTTTTGGAGATTGTTATCAAACATTGACTGATAAGTTTTCACCTCATACTTATCTTACTAAAGACTACAACAACAGCAAAACAACAAGAAAAACGAAAGATTTCATCTATTTCCTTTGGAATATTTCTTGTTGATAAAATTGCTGGCAAAGAGAATGGAAAGGGTAGCAATTACTTTTTAAATCTAAATAGATTTACATTCAGCAGTATATATATATATATATATATATATATTGAACTTATGTTATGAAAATTTTACTTACAACATAATGCATAATAATGATTTAGACCTATTGTTTAATGAAGGATAGAATTTTTCACACTAATGAGAGCTGACTAAATGATATAATTTCTCACATTTTAGTAAATAGAATATGTTTTGTTTCTGGATACACCCATATTAGTTTTGACTAACAATAGTGCTTCAACTAGTAACAAGAATGTTGCTATTAGTTAGTTGCATTGCAACACATTTCACAAATCTTCCAAGTTTCAGTTTGATTATTTTTATTGTATGATTATAACCATTACGGTGGTGAGCTGGCAGAATTGCAAGCATGTTGGACAAAATGCTTAGCAGAATTTCTTCTGGCTCCTTAGATTCTGAATTCGAATTCCACTAAAGTCAACTTTGCCTTTTATTTTTTCGTTGTCAATAAAATAAGTAACAGTTGAGTACTGGGGTCAATGTAATCAAATAGCCCCTTTCCCCCAAAATACCAGGCCTTTTGCCTCAAGTAGAAAGAATTATTATTATCATTATTAAGATTGTGAGCTGGCAGAATTGTTAGCATGTTGGACAAAATGATTAGCAGCATTTCTTCTGGTTCTTTATGTTTGGAATTCAAATTCCACTCTTGTCGACTTTGCACCTCGTTTTTCTCTGCTTATAAAATAAGTAATGGTTGAACACTGGAGTCGATGTAATTGACTAACCCTTTCCCCCAAGATTGCAGGCCTTGTAACAAAAATTTGAAACCATTAAGTTGATGAAGGCAGCGAGCTAGCTGAATCGTTAGCATGCCAGGCAAAATGCTTTGTGGCATTTGATCAGTCTTTATGTTCTGAGTTTAAATTCTATTGAGGTCGACTTTGCCTTTCATCTTTCCAAGGTAAATAAATTAGGTACCAGTTGAATACTGGAGTCAATGTAATCAACTTACCCACTCCCATAAAATTGCTGGCCTTGTGCCAAAATTTGAAACAATTATTATTTAAGCTGATGAACAGGCAAAATCATTAACACATTAAATAAAATGTATGGTTACATTTCTTTCAGCCCTTTATGTCCTGAGTTCAAATTCTGCTGAGATCAATTTTGCCTCATTATCATCCTTTCAGGGTTGATAAAATAAAATACCAGTTAGGATAATGTAATTGGCTTTCTCCTACCCTCAAAACTGCTGGCATTGTACCAAAGTTTAGAAAGAGTGCAGGAGTCGCTGTGTGGTAAGTAGCTTGCATACCAACCACATGGTTCTGGGTTCAGTCCCACTGCGTGGCACCTTGGGTAAGTGTCTTCTACTATAGCCTTGGGCCGACCAAAGCCTTGTGAGTGGATTTGGTAGACGGAAACTGAAAGAAGCCCGTCGTATATATGTATATATATATATATATATATATATGTGTGTGTGTGTGTGTGTGTGTGTGTGTGTGTGTGTGTGTGTGTGTGTGTATGTTTGTGTGTCTGTGTTTGTCCCCCCAACTTCGCTTGACAACCGATGCTGGTGTGTTTATGTCCCCCGTAACTTAGCGGTTCAGCAAAAAGAGACTGATAGAATAAGTACTAGGTTTACAAAGAATAAGTCCTGGGGTTGATTTGCTTGACTAAAGGCGGTGCCCCAGCATGGCTGCAGTCAAATGACTGAAACAAGTAAAAGAGTAAAAGGGAGAGTAAAGAGAGTATTCGTTTCAAATTTTAGCACAAGGCTAAGTCAATTAGATTGATCTCAGTGCCCAAATGGTACTTGTTTTATCAACCCCAAAAGGATGAAAGGAAATGTCAACCATGGCAAAAGTTAAACTCAGAACATAAATACAGACGAAATACCACTAAGCATTTTGCCTGGGATGCTAACGATTTTGCCAACACCTCCATCTGAGAAAGAATTAATATTGTCATTATTAAGGTATCATGCTGACAGAGTTACTCTTTTACTCTTTTACTTGTTTCAGTCATTTGACTGTGGCCATGCTGGAGCACTGCCTTTAGTCAAACAAATCAACCCCAGGACTTATTCTTTGTAAGCCTAGTATTTATTCTATCGGCCTCTTTTGCCGAACCGCTAAGTGACAGGGACGTAAACACACCAGCATCGGTTGTCAAGCAATGCTAGGGGGGACAAGCACAGACACACAAACACACACACACACATATATATATATATATACATATATACGACGGGCTTCTTTCAGTTTCCGTCTACCAAATCCACTCACAAGGCTTTGGTTGGCCCGAGGCTATAGTAGAAGACACTTGCCCAAGGTGCCTTGCAGTTGCACTGAACCCGGAACAATGTGGTTGGTAAGCAAGCTACTTACCACACAGCCACTCCTGTGCCTGGAATCGAGCACTTTAGACAAAATACATAGTAGCATTTCTTCTAGCTCTATACATTCTGTGTTGAAATTCTATTAAGGTTGACTTTGTCCTTCATCTTTTCAGGGTCAATGATAAAATGAAGTACAAGTCAAGTACTGGGCTGATGTAATAACCCTTTCCCTCAAAATTGCTGGCCTTGTGCCTAAATTAGAAACAATTATGATCATTATTACATTAGAAGCAATTATTATTATCATTATTATTGAGGTAATTAGTGTACTGAACTAACAAAATTGTGAGAATGTCAGAAAAAATGCCTTGCAATATTTAGTTACAGCTCTTTATGTTTGATTTAAGTCCCACTAGCATCAACTTTGCCTTGCAACTTTTGGGTTCAGTAAGATTTGATACAAGACATGTACTGGAGTGAATTTAATCAACTAACATTTCTTCATAAATTTGTAGCCTTGTGACTACACTATGAATAATTATTCATGTCATTTGTTTTTGTAATTCTCTCCTCAATTCTTGCCCTTGTTACAAATAAAGGAATCATCATCATCATCATCATTATTATTACATTCTTTGCTTTTCATCCTTTTGGGGTCAATAAAATAAGTACCAGTCAGACACTAGGGTCAATGTAATTGACTGTCCTCTTCTCACAAAATTTCAGACTTTTGTACCTATTGTGAAAGGATTATTATTATAAGGTGGGAGAGCTGGCAGAATTGTTAGCATGCCAGGCAAAATGCTTTAATGGCATTTCACCCATCTTTTCGTTCTGAGTTCAAATTCCACAGAGGTTGACTTTGCCTTTCATCTTTTCATGGGTCAATAAATCAAGTACCAGTTAAGTACTAGTGTTGACGTAATCAACCAGCCCTCTGTAAAAATTACGGGCTTTTTACCCATAGAAAGAATTATTATTATTATTATTAAGGCAGTAAGAATTGTTAGTACTTGCCCCTCTCCACATATTTCAGGCCTTGTGCCTATTATAAAAAACAGTATTATTATTATTATTATTATTATTATTATTATTATTATTATTATTATTATTGTTATTATTATTATTATTATTATTAAGGTGGTGTGCTGGGAGAAACATTAGTATGTCAGGCAAAATGATTAGCAACATTTCTTCTGGCTGTTCATGTTCCCAATGAGATAGATGTTGCTTTCAATCCTTTTGGGGAGTGATAAAATAAGTACCAGTCAAGCACTGGGGTTGAGGTAGTCAATGAGCCCTCTGTAAAAATTACAGGCCTTTTGCCCATAGAAAGAATTATTATTAAGGCAGTAAGAATTGTTAGTACATAGGACAGAATGCTTTGCAACATTTCTTCTAGCTCATTTTGTTCTGAGTTCAAACTAAGATGAGGTCAACTTTATTCTTTCAGTGTTAATCATATAAGCGCCAGTTGAACATAGGGTTCAATATAATCAATTGTCTGCCTCCCCACAAATACCAGGTTTTGTGCCTAAAGTAGAAAGAATTATTATTATTATTATTATTATTATTATTATTATTATTATTATTATTATTGCCTTTGCACAGCTTCTAACGCTGGAGATGTACTATGGTGTCAGCTGTTCACTACCAGTGAACTAAGGTAACACCTCTTATTTTTCAAGCACCTTCCGGAGTATTCGAGCGGTTCCAAACAGTGCTGTTTTCTGCAAGTGCTCCACCCTTATTGCAGCCCCTATTTGTTCCATGTACTTCTCAAGATTTTTACTCATTGCTCCCAGGGCTCCAACATTATTGGTACTACTATTATTGGTACTACTACCACTTTTTTCATCGATCACAACTGCTTAACCTCCCAAGCTAACTTGTCATTATTATTATTATTATCATTATTATTATCATTATCATTATTGAGTGAGGGAGTAGCACATGTCATCAAAGTGACACTGGGGTACAATATACCCATATGACTACCCTTCTCATAAAGGTATACCAGGAATGTGCATCACAACCATATGTGCATGACATGGTGATCTCATATCAAGATAAACAGCATATGACCTTGCAAGTAGGGTCCAGTTAGAATTTTCTTCGGGTCAAGTAGCCCATCCCACTCAAAAGGAACCATCATTGGCTTTCAATTAAGCTTAATTCTCTATTAAATCTTGTGAGGTATTGACCATGAAGTGGCTTTTTTTCTCTTTCCAATTTTTGCTTTGGTGTGTTCTGGAATTTCATTTTGATTTTTTTGTTTTTGTTTTTTTAATATTTTCTGTTATTTTGTCTTCTAAATTTCTTTCTTCACTGTAGTTAGTTTCCAGTTTGTACTTTATCACTTCCTTACATACAGAGAAAAGTTTTCAAAAGTTTTCATGTTTCTCTCCAACACTTACCAGCTTCTCTCAAACACTTATCAGCTTCCATTTATTACTTACCAGCTTCCCTTTGCTTGCTTCTATGTATTTTCTGATTCTGCTGTTGTTATTTCATAGTGAATTTCAACTTGTATCAAACTCTGTACTCCCAGTGGATGGGTACATATATTTTATCTCTATCAGCTTTAATTGTGAGGTGGCTTCAAATCATTGACAGTAGTTTCCTGGGGACATTTATTTTGTTTAAGCATTTCAATACACTTGACTTCTAAATTACTAAGTTAAGATTAAGGTTTATAACTGGGATGGCTTGCACTTTTATACCTGCTATTGTATTCCTAGTATTGAGTTAAGTTTAGCCTGTCTCTTCCATAATATTCTTTTCTAATTTCCTTTTTTGTTTCTGTATTTTATCAGTTTAGTTTACTTCCAAGTGTTTATGTAGTTAGTTCTGGTTTAATTCTCTGGTATTTAATTTAATGTTTTCACTTTTAGTTCATTTGCCCATTTTTAGAGAAGCTTTGACACATTGGTTAAAATCATACTCATTCTTATGTCTTGGTTGAATTTAAGAACAATATTTAGTAGGTTTGCCAATTGGATATCATTCCCAGCAAATATTTCAAGTCATCTATGTAGAGGTATTTGTTTATAGTTTTCGCATAGCATCTGTAACTAATGGTGGGTTTGTTAAATAGATTTGTTAATGGAGTTGGAGCTAGGCAAAAGAGTGGGAGTAGAACATACCT